>NC_136642.1:6729510-6958441 GCF_949748355.1 Melanostigma gelatinosum | reverse complement strand
CAATGTTAGCTGGCTATTTGTAGACACAATGACTGCATTTCATCCACCTGTGGAAACCGAGTGGAAACACTCGAAATTTGATTAGTTTTCTTGTCATTTCAATATTCTCATTATTAAAGTTGATAACTAATTTAAAAATAATATTTTTGATTTTCAATATTTATTGTGCTGTTATTCAAACACCTGATTCAATTTAAACAAAACTTGTGAAATTTGTTGAGGATTTTCAAATGTAAAATGACAACAATGAGGTTTTTTGATGACCTCTAAAGTTGTCATGTTTTATTCTTTAAAAACACACTGCCAACTGATTTAAGGCGTGCGAATCTCCCCACATTGTATTTCTGATCCACGTGATTCATGGGAGTCTGAAAAAGAATTGTTCATCACCTAAGCTGATGTACAGTTAAACATACCTTTCAAGATGCATCGCAGGGGAAACCAACTCTACCTAAGAGCTACTTGCTATGTACTTACACATAACTGAGTCACTTCATTAGTAAAATTGCTGAATGCGTATCACCTGGGAACAGGGTTAGAATTTAATTTGTTCATCAAGATATAATTACGTGTCTCCAAGGCAGCATCTCATCAAAAGTAAAAACGCAACTTTAGCTCCATTAGGCAGTTCACAGCGGCATGTCATGGAACCCAACAGACCCCACCACCAACAGAATCGTGCACATTGTGAGCCGAGTAGCTGAGCGTGTAATACATGAAAACACAAGCTCAGCTAAAATGGTAAACACCATGTAAATGGATGTAAAACTAATGGTGAGGAGTCGCACATTTGCTGACATTCTAATCTGTTCATATTGAAGAACTCGCACACAACTGCCACTTCTGTACAAGTTTATCTGTTCAATTTGGATGCAGTTATTTTTAATTCGACTTAATTTAAGGGTAACATCAACCGCTATTGTAAATAGAACACTGGACTTAAATTGAATCAGGGTTTCATTTAATTACAGTTCTTAATTCGGTTTTCAGTCACTCAGAACACTTACGATTTGTCTTAACTGTCGTCCTTTTTAAAATGTTTTCTTCAGCCTGAAGAAGTTCAAATTATGAGGCCATTATCTCAATTTAAACGTTTATGGACGTCTTTTTGCAAAATTGAGAACAGGCATTTGCCGGTACGCCGATATTAAATCAAACGCTCTGAAACGATTAGAGACACACAGTGGGTACTGAAGCAGAAAACAGTGGGGGACATCATGGTCAGCAGTCAAATGGAGCATATAATTACTTAATTGGCTGTGTTAGCAGGACTTCTGCAGAATATTGGTAGATCTATCGAAGCACTCTGCCTTGCTTTGTTGGTCGAGGTCTGTTTCATCAGTGCTCGTTGAAATCTAGGATGTTAGTCGGTCATGCTAGTTCATGTCAGCTGACAACACCTTGGACAGCAGCTAGCATCCAATTACTTTGTTTTGAAATAGAAGTGAAGGGTAGTCATGCTGTTAAACCGTATCATTATTTTTCTTCAAAGCAACCCATAAAAGAAAGCAGAATCTGTCAAGAATAGGGCTGCCCCGATCAATAAGTGTTCACTAAATATGTATCTGACACAAAGAAATAACAGATTGAGCCTAATTACAGTAGTAGTGACTGACGGTGTGAAAATGTTTGTCTTTTTAACCAGTGAAAGCAACAGTTAGCAAATGAAAGGCTGATCCCTGAATGTTTTGGACACACTGTTTGCTAATAACAGTTTGCTTATGAGTTCAGCGATTCTGTGTGTTCAACGGATTTTTCCAGCGTGGACTGTGTGACGCTGGAAATGAAGTGGTGCAAATATTCCACCAGTTCCTGTGTGTATTCCTAGCACTCCATATTACCTTTGTTTCAAGTTTGGTGGCTGTAGCGTGTTCCTTTGGCTGTCATAGACTCCCATTGCTTTGGGCTGGGGGCGTGGCCAAGCACAGGATAAGGGTTAGGGTTAGGGTTGGGGTTTGGGTGATAGGAAGGTCCTAGAGCCTTGGGAGTGGGCTCTACCCCCACTAAAGCGGGCATTGCGGTTTGATGGGTGTCTAGGACCTTGGGAAGAGGGTGAAGGGGTAATAACCACCTGAAATTAGACAAATTGTCTCATGAATGATATTTTGAAGGGCTTTAACTTTGAAATGCTACATCAGAATGTCCTGGTACTCTGAGTGACACCTTGAGGTGGTCAGCTATTAACCTGCTGTGAAATGATTTTGTAACTATGCACCATTTCCTCTAAAATCTAATCTGAAATTAGACTAATTTTCTCATGAATGTGATTTGAAGTGAGCTCATGAATGAGGAGTCTAGCACAAACTTTTAAAAAGTTTCGACGTATTTTTAATGCTTGGACTGTGTGATGCTGGAAATGATGTTGTGCAAATAAAACTTTCAATGTTAATTTAAATGGTCAATGTAGTCTTCAAAACTATTTACTAAATGTAGGAATCTTTCTACATGAATAGGATAGATTTATTGTTTTTAATTCTGGGGGCGGGATCTCATTCGGGCCCGCTTAATGTCTATACCATGCTTATGCCTTTGCTGATGAAGAGAAAAAAAAAAAAAAAGAAAAGGCGATTACCAAAGTCATGAGACTTAATTTTCTGAAAGCCATGAATGTATGTATTAACTTTTACATCAAATAGTTGAAGGTATTTCAGTCTGGACCAAAGTAGGGTACCAACAAACCAACACTGCCGTCCCTAAAGCGCTGATAGGCCAAAAGTCATATTTTCTACTTTTAATGTTCACTATGAGCCTGAGCTGAAGGGAATATGTGAACTGTTGAAATGATGAGTGTGTTATGAGCTGCAGGACTGCACTTGATTTGCTTTGTGGTGGAGTATTCCAATATGAGTGCGTATGTGCCATTACTCAAAGTCACTGTGCTCATTTGATAACTCCCGTGTGACAGATGGGACCTCTGTGGTGAACAGGAGCTATTATTTATGGAAATGACTTCATGGGCAATTAGCAAGATGTGAGCGTGTGGGCTGATAGTCATCAAAATCATTTTATTTTCTGATTCAGAGTAAACAATAATGTTTTTGCCTTTCTCCTAAAAAATACATGAACTTGAAGTGTCATTGCAGGCTCTCTGCGGACCTCATGGATAATTAGACTTGTGTATTGTTTTTGCCTTGTATATTTCAAAATGATATCGGCGGTCTCTGTAGATATCATAAAAGGTGATTATACCAAGTATGTTTGGATAATTTGTGGCTTTTGCCTATAAAGCTAGCTCACTTTAGAAGTCAGCATATCTCTTATCTGGATAATCAGTTGAAAACACGGTTCAAACACATGTGCACCCAGCATGGCAATCTCTATTTAAATGTAGATGTTTCATAGTATTGTTGTATTCTTGGAACACACAACGACTCATATCTTTTAAAAAGAAAGAAAAGAAAGAAACTGAGTTTGACTGCTGACTGTTCTCAAATTGCACGTTTGAATCCAAAATGATGTCATTGTTCCTGTAATAGATCCAAAAGGCTGCAAACTGCATATTGAGAAAACAGCAGAGATTTACACAGTAATGTATTCTAACAGGATAGGTCATCACAAGTCAGTGAGGCATGTAGAGCAGGATAGATCATCCTCCACTCGCATGTTATTCCTAATTTCTAAATGTGCTTTAGTCACAGTGGACACAAAGATGATCATTTGTCTGCTCAATGGTCAGATTGATATTTACATATATCGAGAGTTATGAAGCCTGTTTGTGAGGGGAACATTTGTTTTAAAGAAACAGCCAGCTGGCCGCCTGTCACTCTAATTCAAAAGATGTTTTAAACATACCGGAGGACTTCAATCGCATCCAGTGTGGAGACTAACGGAGCCAAGTCGTCACTCAACTGCAGTCTGATTGTGATAATTACCATCTGCTTTTGCAAAAGGAGTTTGGCTGAGATTAGGATACCACTTCAATAGGGGTGTAACGGTACGCGTATTCGTATTGAACCGCTCGGTACGAGGCTCATGGTTCGGTATGCATGACGAACCGAATACGTTTTTTTTTTTTTTAAAACCTTTATTTAACCAGGTAGTCCCATTGAGATTAAAAATCTATTTTGCAATATGTAAGAAACAATGCAAGATGTAAGCAAGATGTAAGTAACAATACAAGATGTAAGCAAGATGTAAGTAACAATACTACATAACATTAAGGAGCAGTTTTTGTTTTTTATGCTTATGTGTTGCTAAGAAGACACCCCAGAAGATGGGTCACTCAGGTATAGTTCCATCATTGTTCAAAGTCAAAGAATAACTTCATGTTAGTTGTAATGAATAAATATATATTTTCAAGTCCATTTCTCTGGCATTTATAGTTTTCTACTGTACCGAAACGTACCGAACCGTGGCTCCACTGTATCGTACCGAACCCAACCGTGGATTTTGTGAACCGTTACACCCCTACTCTTCAATATGACTATAAATGTCTACTTGCAATTTACTGCCTGGTTTGAAGGTCTTTCATACCCTCCAGTTTTAAATATATACTTTGTTCAAGGTCTGATTATCAGACACTCTCTCCTTGTCTCTCCTTTCCTTGTCTTGAAAGGTTTAAACTTTAGTTTCCTTTTTCTCAGAAAACCGCTTTGGTCATTTTGAACTCAGTCAATTATCATGGTTCAAGTGACGACCAGCTTTTATGGCAAAAAGAATATCAAAAATAACATTTTTTCATTGTTGTTTTATCTGCCAATTATAACTAAAAAAAAGGCCAAACAAGCCTTATATCTAAGGTGACAATGTGTCCAACCAACAGTCCAGCATCTACAAATGCTTCTTCAGCATCCTCCACTTAAGATGTCTGTCCATCCATATACCCATATGTTCCAAACTATTGTCACGAACACTCGTGCAGAGACTCACCGGATTAAAGAGATGCAAAAACAATGCAAATATGTTAATTAAAACCAAAAACAAGCAATAAGAGCTCCATCCTCCCCTAGTTAGCAGCTGCATAGTGTGCTACAGCCATGCAAATCCAGGGATCAGCCATAATAAAAAAAAAATCATGGAAAGTAATCAAACCGCAGCTGTGATTTCAGATCTGGAGTAGGATAAACTCCCTGCTCCACTCAGGCTGTTATGATAACGATCAGATGATTATGTTAACATTAAAAACCTATAATGCCTGTTTTGCGGATGCCCAAGATAAGTTAATTATGTTGCTGTATTTCACAGTGATGATGCTTCCTCTGAGAATCCTCTGCATGCCCGTGTGTGAAATGGAAGCACACTCCAGTCATTTGGTAGCTCTAATTAATACAGTATATTGAATTGCAAAAGCAACAAAGCAGACGAGCAATCCAGGGTGTATCGGTCCACTGCTGTTACATATAATTTCTTTAAACATATTGGAACATCTGGAGTGTAAAGAGGGAACAATTAGAACAAAAAGTATACTGCTAGATCTGTTAACATACTAGTACTTTTAAACCGATTGATTAGTTGATCAACAGAAAATGAATTAATCGATCATTTAATATGCCAAACATTAAATGTCAGACTTTGCTCCTTTTTCTTGTATTGTTGTAAAATTCAGGATTTTGTGTTTTGGACTGTTGCTTGTACAAAACAAGCAATTTCAAAACATCACTTTGGCTTCTGGGAAATGTATTGATTTAGGCTATGATTAAATAATCCAATGAACATGCACGCAACTGGTCGTCGAAGAGCAGTTTTTGCCATAAAAATAGATTTTCATTGAATCTGATGTTTTGTAAACCAAACAATTATTCAATTAATCCAGAAAAAGATTGACTCCGTCATCATCTATGACTATAATATTTCGTTGCAGCCCCAGTAATACATTTAAAGTTATATTTTCTCATAACGTCTGACCTGAAAACAACATCCAGTACCACTGCTGCTGCTACTGTAATAGCGTACCAAGCTCTACTGTTTGTCCTAGTTTTCTCCAAAATCGCTATTGTCGAATCTGTTCACTGGTTTAAGACAAAATCTCCGCCTAATTAACAATGTCTTGGGTGTTCTTCTATTTATGGAGAAAGGGACAACGGAACGAGAGAGCCCTTGGAGAAGCATGGCGACATGATTGATGTAAACGTATTTCTTTCATCATACCGCCACAGCAGTGAGGGAGTAGAGGCAGCTTGGAGGCTCAGCTCGGGCTGGCGTGTTGCCCGTTGCCTGTGTCCCGCACTGGGCATACCCAGTGCGGCTCTGGCACTGCCAACGAGGCCTCGCAGTTCCTGGAGGAATTTGGGCCCCCTGCAGTGTTAAAGAGAAAAAAGGAGAGACATAAAATGACAGGTTGAGTCTCCTTATCCTATTTTGTAAAACCACCTACCACCTATGAGTTCGCTTCAAAATCCCTTAGATGCATTCCGGGACAACAATGTCATCTTAAGCAGTGCTCAAAACAAATACACATCTCACCTGAAATGTCACTTTCTGACAAGGCGAATATATACAGTTGGTGAATAACTTTTTCAAAAAATAGTTCAAGGAGTTAGACATCTCATGCCTGCAGTTAGTTTTTCATAATATGTTAGGTAGGGAGCATTTCATTTATTGGAATGAGGCCTTTCAAATTAAGACTTAAATGTAAACTCCCCCCCCCCCCCCTTCTGTTCTTCTCCTTCCTCTCGGGTCTTGTCAGCACAATTTCATGGTTTGTTAACCGTAGTTATTTTCTCTCAGGGCCGCTGGTAAAAAGGAAGGAAGGGGAGACAACATGGAATGTTTTGCAAGATAGGTCTTGTTGCTCTGGATGACTGATGGTGAAGTACCTTGCTCTTAATTTTGCGCAGTATAATTAATAAGAGTTCATTGCTGCAAAATGCCACGACTTCAGCCTTCTGTCAAAAAACGACAGCTTCACATTGATTACATACAGTATTACTCACTCCACAGTGTGCTAAGGATAGATTGATGCGAGTGAATTTGTTCTTCACAATGAGGTGAATATTGAATTATTCTCATTATTCAGGGACTCATAAATTATTTCCATTTTTATGTTGTTTTCAGGGAAATGACTCAGGCTAGGTGTTGCTTTGGAACAGAGAGTAGCTCTCTTAGATGCAGACAAATTGTTTTGGGGGAAGAAACCCTGAACAGCAGAACAAATGATGCATCTGGTAGTGATACTGTATCCAGCATGACTTCAAAACAGTGTTTCCCATAACCTCTTCAAAGTTCATACACTGGAAAGCGAGTGAGTCAGCAGTAATATTCTTCTCTTTCTTTGATTGTTTGAGAAAGTCGTGTTGAATGTCCGGAGCAAGAGTTGATGGAGTTGCATTATTGGCACATGGTTAAGTTATTGTACAACAGGGTTGTGCAACAAAATGAAGTTTGACGTCCCATTTTGCTATAAAAACACACGCACTAAAATCATAATACTATCTTTTATGGTGGAGGATGAATTTACGTTCTCACGACCTGATGAAAGACGCTGCTCAGAAGTGTGTCTGTACGGCAACGGATATTTCTGTAAGCAAGTCATAGTATAGTATGTCAAAATAAGTCAGTTTGTCGAAAAAAAGTGAATAAAAGTAATCTAATTCAAAACCTTTATCACATACCAATTATTAACATATCATCATAGTGAATTGAACTTTAAAAACATACAGTTTTGCTCTGGTATTTTTGACTGGCTTGAAAACAGTGTTTTAAATGTTCCTTTGTCCTTGATCACTGGGCAGTTGAAATTGTGTGTTTTTGAAATGAAGTAACACTTGGACCAGATCTCCATTATTCTCTCTATTATACGCTGTGAAACTGCTGCCCCGGTTGGGACAGCTGGAGGACAGCTGTGGCAGAGCGATAGCGATGGCTCTTCCCCCGTCGTTGCACATTGACGGACGGTCTTGCCAAGTCACACAGCGGTCCCACCGACACCGTCTCGTCCGGGTTTCTGCCGCCCTGCTCGGCTTCGTCGGGGGCTGTGGCAGCAGCTCAGGCAAAAGCAGGGGGAGCGGATTATCTCTACAGACTGTGATCCTCCCATTTATGTCTCCAGGCGAGCTCACGTGTACAAATTGTGCCCGTCACTGTAGCCCTTCTTTCAAACTGAAGTTAGGATTCAGATGATTGGCCGGTAGAGTCAAATCATTTGGGGAGGAAGGTCTTACATTTTGCTTTGTTGGCACTGAGACCATGAGAGAGCTGCAATGGCTGAACCGCATTAGTCATTTTCTCATTGTGATTCCACAACCCTGAGACATCCCCCTCAATTAAATCTGTAATGAGCTTCCTGGAAGAACATATAAGCAGCAAATAAGAAGTTTCTTTTCCTTTTTGTCAGTCACTGCATGTTGTATCCTTCTAACTGGAGCAACCTGCTGTAAAATAAACTTTGCGGAAAACAGAAAACTTTGTATGTAAGCAAACAAAATAAACACACAATTAGGATTGTTTTAAATGTACAAAGTTGCACAGGTCTTTTTATCAGTATTTGAAAATATCCAACAATGAAAGTTAAATCAAACAGTAAGAATAAGTAATAATAATTATTATCAGCGATAACTAGACTTAAAAGTCAGAACTTTTTTTTCTTTTTTTTTTAACTGAAACACCTGAGGGAAGCAAATCAAAAGAGAACCCAGAAAAAAAAATAACCACTGAAGTTTTGAAAAAAAAAAAATACAATCAAGACAAGCTCATACAGGGGTCGTTCACTTCATCTGTATGTACAGCACATTCACGCCACAACTGTGCAGGACAGCAGTGATGAATAGAACCGGGACGAAAATGAAATCTCTCCACTCTCGGGCTCATAGCCTCCTGCGTCAGTATTGGCAGCTGCATGGATTCACATATAAAGGCAGGGTGAAGCAGAACAACTACAACGGAAACAGGAAAACCCATTTGGAGCTGTGCGCAAATGTGTTCTTTTCCCCCTTTATGCATGTTTTACAGCCACAGAACTGACAGCACTCCATTTGTTACTTTGATCTGAAAGGCTGAGAGGACTGAGAAAGCTTCGTCCTATTCGCACAATAACCCAAGCGTACAGTGGAAACGCAACCCAACAGCATTATTCTTTTTAATTGTCCCCGGATGCATAAGACACTGCCACTTTCCTGACACCTCCGAACCTTTAAGGAATTCATTCAAGCTCGTTTCAGTAAGAAACATGACATCAACATTAGTTAGGAGGTGAATTTGAGAATCACATTTTGTGTTTGTCTGTACATTAATCAATATTATTACAGTTTAAGCCTCGTTGTAAATTTTTACTTTCGGGTCAAAACTCACCAAAAACACATCACTGGAAAGAGGGGAAATAGAAATGCAAAGAAACCTTTGGTCAAAGAGTGTACTCACAAAGGAAAAGATGCAATGACGATATCAGGAAATCATTCATCACTGAAGATCAACGAAACAACGAACTCAAAGAGCAAAACTCAAGTGGTCTTCAATACGTTTCTCTCTCTTTCCAACAATATGGCCCATAGTTCAACCCTCCTCCCACCACATTTGGGTCTGCAAGTTATACTGGTTTCCTCACAGAGGAAAGAAGGAAAGAAAAAGGTGCTCTTTTCTTGAAAGTCCTGTTTGTCTTGATTGTTCACAAAAAAAAAGAAGAAGAAAGAATTGCCAGCAGGAAGTAACCCCGGCGAAAGGACATACAATCACACCGTAAAACGACGGCGTCCTTTACTGGAAACAAATTGAGAGTCCATAACACGCTCCTGAAAAGACTCTGAACCTGCATTGAATTGGTGGTTTGCCATATTTCTGTGACTCTCTGTGTGTGTGTACACATGAACTGTGCGCCAATGTGTCCGTCTCGGCTGTTGGTAGTGTTCTTATTCGGAGACCGTCTTATCCTGCGTCGCTTGGTCCTGCAGGCAGCCCCTGCGGATGATGGGCAGCGGATGGGCTTCTGTATTAAAGACCCAGTCCTCCAGCGGCAGCAGGTCGTCATCAGAGAAGAGCAGGTACAGATACCTGAGCGCACAGCGGGAAACAATTTCACAGTTTAATTTAATCGTTGAATACCTTACTTCTGCTTTCCGTGGTTCCAACAGAGTGACGCCTCATTTAAAACCAATACGTTTAGCTTATCAACCGTATCATTGTGAATAGGACCTTCAGCATTTGGGATGTAGAAGTCTTTGGCATGTATCTTCACAACCAAGTTTCTAATCGGCTTGTTTTACTTTTATGCACGACAGACTTCAGACAGAGAAAGAGATAGAGATAGAGAAAGAGAGAGAGAAAGAGAGAGAGAGAAAGAGAGAGAGAAAGAGAAAGAGAAAGAGAGAGAGAGAGAAAGAGAGCGAGAGAGAGAGAAAGAGAGAGAGAGAGAGAAAGCGAGAGAGAGAGAGAGCGAAAGAGAGAAAGAGAGAGAGCGAGAGAGAGAGAGAAAGAGAGAGAGAGAGAGAGAGAAAGAGAGAGAGAGACGCTGTGGCAGCAGAGCAGTGGGTTGAAAGGAAAGATGACTCAATGTAGCGTTACATCTTCTTTTTCTAAATTCAGACTAAAGTAAAACTCACTTTAAGAGCCTCTTGAAGTCTAAATTTGTTGGTTTCCGGCAGTGAACATTTTGAATATTTCTAAGATTTTGATTTGTGCTGTAAGACAAAGCTGCCCTCTCACTACAGGAAGCAGTGTCTTATACCACTAATACAGTTCAAATGAGTGAGCCACAGGTAGAGGGGACACCTAATTACTGTCCTGCTGCATGACTATGTGCATCAGCAGTAACCAGTCACTGCAGTGCATGAAATTACGCTGACCAACCTTTTGTGCAACCTGAATACTCTGAACATACTGCCCCATGTAAAAAAAAATGCTGACACACAACCTTTCTCAACAGGATTGTTCTGGTAGAAAAGACAACAGAGACCGAGCATCTTCTCAATGAAGACATCTTCTCAAGTTAAAAGTAATCTTATTAATCCATTACTGCAGAAACTGGAAAACAATATGCAGAGAGTCCTGTGTGGTGTGGTGTCCTGTTTTCTAATGAAACGCCATTTTGTGGCAATATAAACAGCTCAAAGAAAGAAATATATATTTTTTCCAATGCAGACCTAGTGATGCCATCGCTAATTAATTTGCATGAATCTTAGTGGTTGTGTACAAGAGTAGAGGGACCCTGTGTTGTTGACAGAGGAACCGTGGACTGAGTACTCTGAGCAGCGCTGGCAATGAATTACAACGTAATATATTTCTTCTTTTTTCCCTGATGGTCTGAATAAGTCACCCAATTAGTTGCTAGCAGTCGGCTCTCAGGAAGACGGAAAGCATTTCCGATTGTCTTAACGACAACAATAACATGAACAAGTAAAAGTACACAAGTATTAGCATCAAAATAAACTTAAAGTACCAAAAGTAAATGGAACCATTATGCAAAATGGCCGATTTCAGAATAAAGTGTATGTGGTTGGAATCTCCACAGATGACTCCTAAACACTGATAAACAGATAAAAAGGTACAGTTGAATCCCCAGCATTAAGAATGAGACCCTATTAATACTTTCTACATGGAAGACTAGATAAAATAATCCTTTATTGGTCCCGCAGTGGGGACTAATGATGTGATGCAGACACCGGAGATGCAGTGAGGAAACAGCACTTACTTGAGTGTCTCTGAGAGGAAGAAGCTCTGCTGCATGTTATCGTGGCTGGCTGTCATGGTGTAAACGTCACGGATCCCGGAGAAGCCAGACTCCACTCTGCAGTGTTGCTCCAGGGCCTGCCGGAGGGAGGGAGGGAGGGAGAGGGCAGGTTCAAATGTCAACATCTCCCAAAACAAGGGAAAGACCACTCCTCGCAGTTGCCAGCTGGACTGTACAAACTGAATCAATACTACTTCATCCATGTATTCATGTATATTTATTCACCCACTCAATCAGCTCTCACATAATTGCCTTTTCTCTTCTGCACTGTGGACCACAGATGAAATCATACATGTAAAAGCCTGTTCCTCTGATGCATTATACTGCATCAGGAGAACATCTTCCACTCCAAAGCAGTGTGTCAACGTGCACCTGAAGAAAGAGTAAATGATGGAACATGTCGAACCCTTCAGCCGGCTGCACAATTGAAGCCCGAGCAATGTTAAATCTGACAAGCGCTAATAGTGAGCTAGCCAAGCGGATTAGCACATTATTGCCCCTGCTACAAAGGGCTGGCTTATATGTGCTAATTACCAAGAACCCCGATGTGTTAATGCTTGACGTTCATGAAGGGAAGCGTTGTGCACCACTTTCAACCTTTGTGCCCGATAATTATAGGCCCGTCAAACTCGTCGGCCTGATCTCTCCACTTCTGTGCACACTGAATTAATGCTAAATCTATCATGCCAGCCCTCTCCACTGTACTGCAGCTAACGTTCCGTCTATTGCCACATTAATGATGGTGCTCCCTGCACAACCTTCACCTACTGCCAGCGGGATCGCCTGATCTACACGCCAATGCATAGTGCCGCACAATATCAAGGAAGCTGGTTGGGGGTAATTGAGGGTGTTGAAGGGGCTTGACATAATAGGAGAGTACAATTTATAAAATCAGAGTCCAAGCTACTCCTGAGAGAGAAGTCGAGGGTTTCAAATTACACTGGACTGTATCTCCCACTTCAAAAATAAGGTCTTTCTACCATACTGGTTTGAAAATACAACAATATTTCGTTCTGGTTGTTACAGGAATAAAATGTGGAGTTTACATTTTGTCATATCTCCCCCCCCCCAAAAAAAGGTCTTGGAAAAGTATGCTCTATTGGAGTTTCTCACCTCAACAGCTTCCCAGCCCCACTCTCTGTACTTGGGGTCGTGGGTCAGTCTCCACATGTACATGTAGCTCTCGATGACTTCTGGTCGTAGGATGTAATATCTGTCGCTCAGCCTGGTCGCCGTTGCTTCTCCTCCACCGTCAAATCTGAACGCCTCGGGTCCCAGTTTGGTGGCTGACGGAGGCAAAAGAAAAAGAAAAAACAGATGATTATTCGGGTACCTTTTCGACAGATCAGCAATCAATTCCTCAATCTAAAAATACCAGCACACTGAATGTTTTTCTTTCTTTTTTTTTGCAAACGAACAAACATCACAGAGCACAAAGACCATTCAATTGTTGCTGGTTTTAAAAAAAAGGGTTGGCTAGTTGGCGGCTGAAAAGATCAGCAAAATGGTAAAAAAAACATTACGACTGGAAGATACAGATGTAAGATACAGATGTTGTGATGTAAATACAGAGTAGACGGGAGCAGCACAATTACTACATGGAGCCTACAGCTCATCCACATAAAGAACTGAACCTCGACTGTTTATAATGCCTATTTAAGAGACATACCTTTATTTCCCATATGTCATACGTACATTTCACCTTGTAGTAAAAAGTGTCCTTGTTTTTCACATCTTCTCCTGTTTTTATTTGCCGTTATGTTTACATTACATTAAATACGTTTGTTATTTTTCTTTAATCTCTTTGTTTTTAACTTGATGTCTGCATTTCATCTCGTTGCTCTGTCATTTATCCGCTGACGCATTTCTACATCTCCTCTCAACAGGTTCTATTGGAGATGGACCGATACCAGCATCTGTGCTCGTAAAACTACTCCGCTACGACCACGGCCGCTACTATTACGGCAATGTGGCATTAACCACTCGTCAGTTGAGCCCAATAAGCCGCCCAGCTGCAACCATGATGCACAAACTGGTTAAATCTATAATTCATCACCAGCTGCAGTGCGTAAAAACAGGCAGTCCTCAATAAATCCCCAGCGCATCAATTAGTTTAGCCGTCAGTTTGTCAGCCGTTCGTGTGTCTCGCATAATCTATCAGTGTGTTGAAAACCTGGCTGGTGTCCGGGCGAGAGAGAGCGTGTGTGTGTGTGTGTGTGTGTGTGTGTGTGTGTGCACGTGTGTGTGTGTGTGTGTGTGTGAGACGGTGAGTATGAAGTCAGCAGTAAAGTTACAGCTGTGAATGCAGCAGTGCGTGTACAGATTATTGAACAACTTCTCAAAACCTGTGAGGAGACGAGAGCTAACTGTGTCTTGCTTGTTGTCCAGCTGATGATTAAAGTGAAATGACCTTTAAGGTGGACCAGTGCGATTCTCTTTTAAGGGAGAAGACGCTCTCCCACATGGTACCTTTAATTATTGTCTACGCCACACCTGTCCCTCCACATTTCAGAGCCCCTCCTCCCCGACGGAAACACTTTTCATTACATACGTCTGATTCCTGATCACACTTCACTGTTTCCTGCCTCCTGACAGCCTGTTCTGAACTCAGTAATTCTCTGCGCTGTTGATGCTTGTGATTGGAATATTAAAACGCTAATTCAACAGAGGATCATCGGTAACTCACAGACAACACAATCGATTTTTCCACAAGTTCGTCAGGTGAATGTCAAACACAATTTAGAAGTTTGTCTCAGGATTTGGGAACCGAATAGAGATCTTTTACGCCAAAAGACATTTTGGTAAGCGTGCACATGTATCATTGTATCTTTCATACCAACCAGTTTCCTAACCCACTTTGTACATGATTACATTTCCTCAGGCAAAATCCAGTTTACTGTGTTCTGTTAATTCCCCGCTGATCATCAATGATTACAGATCAAATATATATTTGTTCCTATATTTAACAGTAGTAATAAGAGGTGATAGCCCTAAGTGATACATGCTTGTCAGTCTTTCAAATTGACTCTATTATACGTCAGCTCATACATATCAATAGGAGAAAAGCAAGCTAATTAAAACTCGATCACCACCAGTAACATTTTCCTCTTCCTGCTGCTTCCCATGACACCTCCATTTTCCAGCATCAGTCTGTTGCTGTGAAGGCGGCAGATATCCAGAGCAGCAGCAGTCTCCAAGGTATCCTTACTGAAGACGAAGCTAAATAGCCGCCACTTTACGCACAAATCTCTCTTCTCTCTCTTTTCTGCAGACAGCTAATCCAAGAGCTGATAAGAACCCATCCAGTCCATTTTAATGAGTAAAGAGAAACCCAGTGGATGACTATGAGAGAGAAGATGCCAGGGAGGAGAAGAGATCAAACAGCCTTTCCAAAAAATGAAATCAGGCTTGTTGCTGGCAACTTTCCCTCCTTTTTCACTCTCTATTGCGTTTTTCTCCTGGGTAACTCCTCTCGCCCTCATTTATAGATTGGAGCCGCAGTAAGGTTGCCTGTGGACTCAGTTTTTATTATTCTTCAATACTTTATCTCCATTTTCTCTCCTAATCTCTTGTCTTTTCATTCTTTCTCCTGAATTATAACAAAAACGGGATTATCAGCATCTAACACACTGCGAGACACCTCCATGTCGGCTGTTGCTGCCTACAGCTGTGAGACGGAGAATAATCAAGGACTGATTTGTCGCAGCTCGTTATTTGGCCTTTTGTCAATCAGGGCAAAATTGAAACATCTGGGGCCTTTTTAATTTACATTATTGCACTCCTACACTCGTCATTGTCTTACTCTGAATGCCACCATAACCTCTCTTAAGAAAGAAAGATAAGGTGAACCAGTGATCGAGCACACACTTATTTCTTAGAACAGCCAATGAATTGGATCCAAAGAGTATGAACACCGAGTATAAATTACTTACCAGTTCACATTTCAGATGATGGGAAGCAAGAAGTTTTTAGAAAGATAAACACTAACCAGTGAGGTGGAAAATGCATTATTTTGAGATGCTATAATGTTGCATGCTGGTAGCCGACTGCAATGTGTGTATTTGCCGCTGAACCGAGTGAGAAGTCCTCCAAAGCAAGCACATAACCGGGTACGGGCTGGACTCGGGGCTCTATTTGATTTTGGTTCCATTTCTAACACTTTAAACCCAAATTGTACGGCAATAAAGTATTGAATCCTGAATCCTAAGCAACTCTTATCTTGAAAAAAATATTATACGACTATAGGTAAGAATAAAAAAAAAAAACATCTTTCAATTTGACGTGGTACATTTATATCTAAAACTAAATGAGCAGCAAGAGTTACTCATCGGCTGCCCTCCTCCTGACATTGAGCCTCCTGAACTGAACTGTAGTCCAGCCTCTCGAATCTCGAGGATCCCCCTTCAGCCTTCCTGACATGCCCACTCACCTGAGCGAGTGTAGCTCTCGTGGCACGTGTGTGTGATCTCTGCAGCCAGGTCCAGGAAGTGTTGCCTCTTCTCCGGCGCGCCATCGTCAGCCCCGATGCCGATCATGCCCCCCGAGAAGCAAGCCAGGTGGCCCATCTTGTGGTCCAGGATTCCTCCCCTCCACTCGGCCATGTAGGTGAGACCACCCGGGGACTTTTGCACCAGATTAGCTTCAATCGCCTGCAGCAACACAAGGTCAGGACTATTCAAACCAGCATTGACTTAAGGCTACAGAATGTGTATTTTACTGTGAACTGAATAGGATTACTACGTTTCAGTACTTTTTTAAATGACGCAACAGCAATGACGCCATGAACACAAAAAACTGTTTCGATCTGACGGGTGCAACTTCCCAATTGGAGCATCTATAGACGTTGTTTTCTATAAAGGTCTGTGTATGTGGACAATCTTCAAACAGGGAGAGGAGCCCAACACAGCTGCTACACTGTAAACATCTGCATTTATATTTTAAATGTATATGTTGTATAACAGTAAGACAAACCTCTGAGGGATTTCATCTGACACCCCTGAAGAGGTCCAGTACAGATTCTTTAATAAATGATCAAAAGACAGATGGACGAGGCAGAGAAAATCAAACGGGAGAAAAACTGTTTTTTTCATTTTGCAACCGTGTTTCCTGTCAGCGTTTTATGTTTCATAAGACAGAATACAACAGTTAGAAGGACATCTCGTGAGATAATTTCTGAACAATTCATCATTCTCTCTCTTCAACAGATTTTTCTCTCTCATCGCCGTCTCATCTCTTCCGTGCTCATTTTGCTTTTGAATACAGATTTGTGTTATTCAGCAGCAACACCTCACAAAGTGCTGATGATTTAAAGTGTAAATTCTCTCTCTAACCTCGGGTCCAATCGTTCATCATTATTTTTTTCTAACGGCTCTTTTAGGATGTGCTTGGGAAAACGAAATGAGGAAATTAAGACATCCTCTTCTAGATGTATATGTGAAGAGCAATTGGTTTGTGGAGTGGGACATTTTAATTTGCTGTATGAAAGAAACCTGTATGAGAGAAACCTTTGCTGCTAAATGAGGGTTGATGAAGATGAAACATGCCGAGGACAAAACACACATATGTGTACTATGAAAGCTTATAAATACCATGTTCTCAGAAAAAATGAAAATCATTTTTCTTGAAGGATGATAATTTACTGCTAATTAGCAGTTGTTAGCAGTAATCATGGCATAGTCTAATTGGAAAATGTTCTCACATTCAACACTGCGTTTTAATTATTAATCTACTTTTATATGAATGCCAAAGATAATGAGTTGTGCTGCGCCTTCACCTTAGATCTCTGCACAAACACACAGGATATAACTTCATCTGATAGCACGGGGGTCCCTGGCCATTTAAATACCAAGTCACAGGAGAGGAGGACCGTCTGTAATTAGCAGTTATGCCTCTGGCTTGACCCTCCGATGAGAACTGAGGAAATCTTCAATGGCGATTTTAGGTTATTGTCTGTGATACAGTAGTTGTAGCCGGAGGGAATCTGCTATTATCTCCATTAAAGATGAAAACAGATGGATTCTGATGGGGTTGCTTTTCATGCATGTGTATACTGTGCAGTGGGTTCATATGTGTACAGGCTTTTGTTTTTTGCAGGTAGTTGGAGCGCTACAATCTTACATGACAGTTTATATAAATACATGAATCAGTTGCCGTATAATCCCATTACGCAGTAACAGGAAGCTTTCCTTTTCGATTTCATCTTCCTTTCTTTGCCCTATGACCGTTCCACTGAGAGCATCTCTGTCACAAACGTACTCCCGCTGTACATAATCACGGTATGGTGCTTTGGATAAAAGCATCCATTACAGCCCTACAACCGCTTCTAAATAGGATCCACTGATTGTCAGTAGGAGAGGGCATCTTCGAATCATCTATGCATAAAAAGACCCCTGGTTTTGAGTGACAAGGACACTTTGCTTTGCACGATCACTCCATTATTTCTTTAAGTGCAGTACAAACACTTTCAGAATTGGTTTGTAAATGGGATGGCAATTCAACATCTCACTTTTGCTTAACAGTCATGACAGCGCTGTGAATGGGTTGTAAAACTTACAACACGGTACAAGTCTGAATTTTATGCCGTCAAAACCAAATGACTACAGCAGCACAAGATTAAGATTAATATGCCCAAAGAGCGATTCAATGCATGTCTGTTTTCACTTTCCCCTCCCTCAGCGTGGGTTAAAAAACAAGGCCAGCAGTAACGTTTTATATTTTGCGTTTCCATAGATGTACAAACATCAGCAGAACTCTAAACATGCAGTATGTGAGAAACGAACTGAATGCTGTGCCATGTATTGCCTGCTCGTGTGTCATGTTTAATAAAACAGGCAGCTCTCCAATAATGTCAAATGACATGTAATTGATGAGACATTTCATTAAGGGATTCACTCTGAGAGAAGGGGGGGGGGGGCGACCCTCATCGATCAAGCTTCCAGCAGTCACGCTCATGATGGCCACTAATTAAGGCTTCAACTGCAAACAATCATCTTTAATCCAGCCTTTGTGGAGACAAAGAACACATTTCTACCTTCTTATTTCTCTTTTTAACTCAAGTGTAAAGCACTTTGTTTGATTGCAGGCGTATGCAAATGACTAACTATTATCATTTCATCAAATGGAGCCATGCCTAAGCGTGAAATGTAATATTCGAATCGCCATACCTCCATCGCGCCGTAGTACATTTGCTTTGCGTCCTCGTCCGTCTTGTCAGACATCAGATATGATTTGATCAGATACTCGTAGAAACTATCCCCGAGGCCACCGATGGACACGTGATCTAACAACGGGAATATGAAAACATTCAGCAGGGTCACGTGCAGGTCTGTGTTCAGGTTATCTGCAAAATACAAACGTTTTCGTATGCAATCCGGCTGTTCGGAGACACACTGTGAGTGGGATTATTGTCACGGTGGATTGTGAGTGCATGAGGCCGTTCAATTCTTTCAGTCAGCACCTTCAGACCTGCAGCAAACATCGCCACTACTGCTAGCTACAGTAGGCAAGGAAGTTAATAATGGGCAAGTGTTGATTTTTAGCTGAATCAAAAATGTATGAAGAAATAATTTTCATCGGTTAATACATCCAAATATTCGAGGCCATATCGTTCTAGTTTTCCATCATGCTTTCACACTGGCCGGTATAATGGGAAACCGGTATTACAATGCTCCTGATGTCGTATTAAAAGGGTCTCAACAAGTCTTACATTTAATTCTGCTAACCCGACAAGAAACCCTGTTATTTCATTTAAGTCTTACAGCCCACGCTATCTGACTAACATATGTCACAGCGTTAAAAAATCCAACATAAACTGCATTTAGTCATTCCTTCAGAGCTTCTGTGGTTCATTCGAGGCATGCACGATCAAGTTACATGAGCCCACGTGCTCTCTGTTCACTGATGGTAGAACATGTTTGATTATGTAAAACACTTAAAGCTTCTGAGTGGTAAGTACAAGTCCATGTTGAAACTCATAAAGATGAATATGATATTGCAGTGGAGGCGCGCATACTGCAGCTCTTCATCCCTCCACTCATGCTCTTTGAATGCACGCACACGTTTGCCGACTCCCCCGCAAGGTTATCACAGTGCTGCTGTGTTTGTCCTTGACATAGACAGAAGAGGGTGAGCTGTGAAGCAAAGATTTCTTTTTTTCCCCCTTTGTTGCAATACGTACATACCGTTTTGCTTCTCTACACACTCGCAACAATTAACCTCTGTAATCATCCAGATCACCACCGTTTCAGTCCCAGCGTCGTCTTATCGCATTCTTTCCCCCCCCCCCCCCCCCCCCCCAACTCCTTTCAGGTAAATCGGAAAGATCCAATTTCCTGAAGTAATTGAATTCATTATCATTTTAATAACCCAGAGCAATGGGAGTATGGAGCCATTGCTATGAGACGAATATTAAAAATGAAAGGAAGTAGACGGACGTGTGGGTGACGTAGATGAGCAGCAATAAGAGCTTTGACACGTGAGGTGACTCAAGGTCTTTCAGTGGTGTGAAAGCCAAATGAAAGAGTCAGAAATGGGGAAGGTAAAAACGGGAAATTACATTCAAAGTATTTTACTCTAATCCCACATTGGGAAAATACAATTATGGTAATACTTACTAGGTAACAAGAATGACCTTCCCTGGGCAGCTCAGAGAGTGATTTGTCACTTTCTTTTTGTTCTTCCAATAATCTCCAGAATGAAGGTCCCGTATACAGCGGACACAGTACTTACGTTGGACCCAGTTGCCGCTGACTGGACTGAGGAAGTTGGGGTACAGGCCGTGGGGTTTTTCAATCTTGTTCAGTAGTTTTCTGATGTTCATCACCTGCAAAGACACCAGGGTACAATGAATATCAGAATACTACACTCCCAATCCATGGTCAAACCTCAGTAGAGTAGTCCTGAAAAGAAACACTGGAAATATACTGTATATATATATCAAACCTTCTCTGTGTAGATGGGATTCCTGGAGAGCTCCGAAAGATGGACAAATTCGAGATGAAGAGTCCCGAACTCAGCCAGGATGCTGCTCCCGGCTGAGGCCCAGCCCCAACTCCAACTGGTGCCACTGCAACAATAACCAAACAAGTAGACTAAGTCTCATGGCTGTTACCCACCGGCATCTTCAAGGACAAACGCCTTCATAAGATCGCTGCAGTATGTGCAGTTCATTTAGAGAAGTGAATCATCAGGGAACCGGTTTGATCCGTGGCTCTTCACACTGTAGGTGTAGCTGACACTGTGTTTGTGTTCATGCCGTCAAAAACACAGTAAACGGAAGTATGTTGAATTTCTCTAAAGGTGGGCGAAACGGGAACCTGGGGCCACATCATGATGATCAACAAGCGTGTTAGTCGGGAGCACAGCTCACCTTTTAACCGTGGTTAGTTTTGTGTGCTTCCTTATTTCACCGTTTGTCAGAATTAATATCATAAACAGAAGGTAGTTCCTGATTTCAACAGATTCATCACAACCATTTTTGTTTTCTTTACTACCGAGTAATGCAACACAGTTACTTCTTGAAAGCGACCATGTTCGCTCATTAAAATGATAAATATATTTACAGTCGTTGAAAATCTACAGGAGGGTAAGAAAAGTGTACTCGTTCAAATCTGAATTGAAATTAAAGGAATATGCAAAAACAATATGCAGAAAATAAAAGCACCAATAGTGCATGAATACAGTCCGTACTGTAGATCTAACTGATTCATCGAAGTACAGCACACTCTTCTGAATGAACTCGTGCTTCATGTGACCCTCCTGTATCAGCAGCAGTATTACTTTTGGTTTTACTGAACAAAGTTACAGAACGTCGCCCATTCAGAGTGCTTCTTCTTCCGTCTGTGCTCAATGCATCATAACGTCTTCTTTTTTTTTTATTCCCTTTTCAGATGAAAATCAATAATCTAATCTACTGCATGTCTCCAGAGATGTGCGTAATGCATTCCGTCCAAAGTTTATCGATCCATTTAAACATTCTGTCGTTGTTATTTGTGGTTTTCAGAGTTGGACCATGTATCATCCTCCTGTACTCATTCTTTCTAAACTGTGTGCAACAAAGCTGAAACAATGAGTCGATTAATCTATTAGCATTTGACAGAACGTTAATCCTCCACAATTTTGATGGTTGGCGGAGTGGCTTTAGAGGGGAACCTGAAGGGAAGGGCTCTCAGCGTTGCTTTCTTGGCGACTTTCTCGCTAGATTTAGCAACTTTTGGGGCTAGCACTGCTAGCTACTTTCATTGGTAAAGCGTTTGCAACACTGGGCTGGGTCAAAAAAAATCAAAGCTTACTCTTGCTCGTTGCCTGTTGTGACTGATGTCTGTGTAAAGTTGAATTAATCCATAAACTGTACATAAGAAGAGGACGTAGTCTCCATGATGTCACCAATCGGTTTGTGGACAGCCGCTATTAGGCCACAAATTTGACATTTTGGCCATCGCCATCTTGGTTTTTGTAACCAAAAGTGACACAAAATGATGGAGCTGAGTACAACCGACTGTTGAATAAAACATTTTAATGTGACAAAAAAGGTCACGATTACATTTCATGAACTGAAAACACTTTAAAGCTGTAAAACGAAAACACAAACAACTGCCAGACTAGATAATGCTGCGGCAGCGACCTGTCAATCTCAGTAAGCCCGCCCTAAAGTCGACCCTGCTTTATGGCTATTTTACTCTAAAAGGGACAATTATTTACAAAATGAACGTCATGCTGTATTGAAGACTTGAAACTATAGAGATTGAGACCACAAACATAATGTTTTCTGAGGTAATAAATCAAGTGAGGAGTAGAGTCACGACTTCTATACAATCAAGCTTCTTTTGCAACCAGAGAAAGAATAGAAAGAATGCAACTTTAAGGCACTTCGACATTGCGTTAACTTCAACTTGAAAACTTTCCAAGTTATGTGATTTCACTGTGTAGTGACGGCTTAAAAAAGTTACCCAGACACTATGAACATCAAGGTCAGACACATTATACCCTTCAGTTTTATTTCCTCAAGTCAGTGTGGGTAATATTACTCTGCAAATCGAATTCTCACTTAATGTGCGGTCTCTGAGACGGCGCACTAATGCACGGCCTTGATTACTTGAGGCAGAATGTACCAGCAGAATGGCTTTACATATCCTCTAATAGATGCTGGAGACATCCGGTAATGAATTGAACAGAATTTGTAAGAAGGGAACATGTTGGAGGGAGATAAAAAGAAAAAGGTGGGTGGTGTGCGAGTCAAAGAGTGTGCCGCTGTGATGAATGCATCCATTAAAGGTTTGGGGGCTACATCATTCGTAGCTCTGGCTCGAGTCACATCTGATTCATCCTTTAAGAAGAATCAATCTGAGAATCAAAGCCGAGGTGCAGGGCAGCGGGTGGTGTGCTTATGTGTGTTTGGAGGAGATGGGAGCACTCATTTTTCACTCTTTTCACCCATTTAACAAACACACGCTCACACTCTTCCAAAGCTGTCAGAAATATAACGAGGTGTAGAAAATAATCATTTAAAAAAATGCAAAATCAATAACTCATGTCACGCATAATATGTTGGGGAAATTGGCATTTTTGTGCATCATAACAGAAGAGCTAAAATAATTCAAGGGTTCAAGGGCTTTTTAGCAATAGTAGTAGAACATGCTGACATTCAATTTTCTTTTAAAGTGTTTTCTTGATTTTTAGGGGGCTGTGTATTATAGTATACACACACATGTTGCCACAGTGTGAATTGTTTATTTATTCCCGCACATTGAAAAGGTTTTCCCACAGAATGCAGGTTGAGTGAAGTCTAATGAAGAAGCACAGTTACCATCAGCCAAAAAGTAGAGCTAAAACTAAGAAATAGTGTCATCAATGATTAAGCAGCTGACTATTTTCTAGATGAATCATTTCATTTCAAAATGGCTTTTGTCTAACAAACAGTCCAAAACCTGAAAGTTCCCTGCAGGCACGCTTTCAAATTGTAAAAATAAATACTATGCTGTGATTAATATTTAGTTTAATATGGTTTTCCCACAAAAAAATGCAAAAAAAAAAATAAAAACTCTGGATGTACATCTACTCTTTCTCCCTCATTGAGAACTTCTGGGTCTGACCTCTCCCTGTCCAGCACCGCTGCGGAGGCTAGCTTGAGCAGGTGTGGTCGCAGAGCTCTGCAACCAGCAGGCAATCTCTCTGTTAGCAATTTAAGAAAATCAGTTTAATGTCAAATCAGAAAAATAAACTCAGAAACCCTCAGAATTAAGAAGCATGAACGAGACGTTTGGAAAAAAAAGACTTCTAATCGCTGAGTTAATCTTTTCAGTACTTAAAGAGAGATCTGGTTTCATCTTGTTGCCATCGGATGTATTGTACCAGACGAAGCGCAGACCTGAAAGACCCCTGCAGATGTTTGACGAATCACAATAACACAAACGTGCAGGAAAAGACTCGTAACACCAAGTAATGCACAAGAGTCCTTCACTTACATAAGAAGATACTTCCCATATGGAGTCAAAAGCACAGGCTGTGCAGCAGAACTGAACTCCCCTGTGTGCAGACTGCCTGCTTGTGTTCTGTTACACATTGCATATGCTCATCTCAAGTGACATGTGTGTGTGTGTGTGTGTGTATATATATATAGAGTGCATATGCTTGTTTGTGTGTCTGCACAACACGTTGCTCCGTGCACCCCACATCACCGCAGTATGGGCAGCCTGGTGCCTCCTGCCCATCTGTACCACAGGCCCGTGTTGGTGATGTAGCAGGAATTAACTGTAGAAAAAGGTAATTAAATCTGCCAGCAGCTGTCCAGCTTGGCTGGCAAGTAGTAGCAGGTGGATGACAGAGGCTGCCAGGAAGTATTTTATAAAATGAGATTAGGCAATGAGAGGATAAACTGGAGGATTTACAGAAATCTTAAAAACAGAGAAAAAAGGAGTTTGACAGTTTAAATAACTTCCAAAAAAAATCAAACGTGGCTTTATGAGTGTAATATTGTAGATCCACTCACAGGACCCTTCATCACATGACTCAAGAAGTGAACCTTTTTGGGGCTGCTGTTCATGCATGAAACAGGCTGTGGGCTGTGGGCAGGCTGTGTCAGCTAGCGATGCTAATTTGACTGTCACAGTCACTGACACAGAGCTTTTATCAGCATCACTTTGTCAGATGTTCCTGTCTCACTCTAAAATTGTTCAATCAGAAAACAAGAGGCACACTGCACATCGCCACTCTCGCTTAAGAGAATCAAACCCAGTTCCAAACACGGAGAGATTCATGGTCAAATTGTTCCAAAATGAAAATAGCTTGATGTTGTGCTGCGTGACCGCGGCATTAACAAGATTGTGTCGGTAAATATTTTCGATGAGAAAGGGAATGGGTTGGAACAGATTAAAAATTAAAACAACTCATTTAAATACAAGCAAATATTATTCATGTGATCCTCCAATGTATTTATGAACACAGATTAGTTCTCATCCAAATATTATGGTCGTTGTAAAGCTCAGCCTGCAGCTGATCCATTGTCAGACAGAGACCGTGGGCCTGTCTGTTAGAAGTGTTCTTTTCATAATGTTCTCTTCTTCACGTCATCTCTGAAAACATTTCAGAAAATTCATGTCGAGCTGAATTTTGCTGTGAAACTACAGATGAGTAGACAAATCTACTTTCTTCTTTTCGAACATGAAAGTTCACGTCATGTATCATGACTGAAAGTTAGAATTCAGTGTCGCTGTGTGCAACTTAACTGAGGATTGAGAGGAAGGTTGAATACAATAGTAGCTGATTTCGTAGTACTTCACATCTCAATTCAAACTCGGCTCACGTTTTTTTTTTTCTTGAATCAAGACGCATGAACTGCGTGTGCACTGATTCATGCCAGCCAGCGTGATACAACTTGATATCAGGGACGGAGGACTTTTGGAGGTGAAGGCTGCTGCTGAGACTCACCTCCCCAGGTTAATGACTCCTCGGGGGATTCCTGTTGGCGTGTTGAAGGCAGGCAGCAGCTTCTCTCCCAGTTCCATTACTTTGGTTTTGTACATCTGGAAAATACAGAAAGAGGCAACCTGGTAAATATACAAACAACACACGTTCGACATGTGCAGACAGACGCTTATAGATATTACAAAGAGAAAAACTGTCGTCCTCTCAGTTAAGCTGAAAAAAAAAAGAAACCAGTCACAGGCTAGGAATCACAGGCCTGCACACATTTCCTGTCCAAAGCTAATTATGTGAAACATAAGGCCTGCAACAACCATCCAGCAGGATTAAAAGCAATCTCATCGATGCAATCTACAACAGTCCATTTAAAACCGCTCTTCCTCTGCATCTCTATCTATCTCCCTGAGGCCGAGGCAAAGTTGAATGCATCTTCTTATGAACTGCATTATCAGTCACCAACTCTCCATTAACCAGTGGGACCAATGTTTGAAAGAAAATAAAGAAAGATAAATTGAAGACTGTTGAGAAAGATATTGAAACGCCGACAAAGAAAGAGACGTCTGAGGAGATCCATGCTAGAGACTAGAAAGCCTTGGAGACGAGAGAGAGAGAGAGAGAGAGAGAGAGAGCGAGAGGAGAAAGTGATTGAGAAGAGACAGACGTGTTATACGGAGGGAAAACAGAGTCAGGACAAAGGGCAGCCAGAAAGAGCTTGTGAACACGGCAGCAGTGTGGAGCAGTGACTCAGCAGAAATATTGAGGAAGACGAAGAGAAAACAAATTGCAATCAGATAGGTACAAACCACTGGCATCCACTGTTTTTACCATGTAAAGTGCCTTTGATTACCTTTTAAAGAGCTACACAAGCATCTTGTGCGTAGACGATTCGGAAGCATCGCACTCTTTAAACCTACCCATGAGCCTTTGCGTGAAACTCTCACGCACGTTATTGGAGATATGAGTGAGCACCGTCGGATTTTTACGGCTTCACAAAAACACCGCATCCCATAGTTGGAAAGTAAATGAATCAGTTTGAATCAGATTGCATTTTTCCAAAGGGCCAGGGTTTCCCGCCGGCTGGTGAATCAGATATTCTCACAGACGCTGTCAGAAGAGGTTTTCTGTTGCACGGGCCGAAAGCTTACCCGACAAATAACAAGATCTTCCATTACAGTCAAACTGCTCCCTCAAAGCAGGAAATACTCGACTAAATAAGACAAAGTTTGGAAAAGACACCTCGAGTGTTTCTTCATCAGTTTCACCCAGCTAGTGTGCTTCACCGGGCGTGTTGTTACTGAAATCACTCCATGTACTCTTTAGTGCATTATATTTATTTGAGTGGGAAATGTCTCCACTATGTAGTTCCTCTCCAAACAAAAAAAACAACAATGGATCAATAAGTATTAATTATGTATTTCCCGTGCAGCTAAATCCTGATATATCTTCATCTTATTCTGCATAGACCTGCATTGTTGCCTAAAAACGTATAAAAACACATCAGCGAGCCACATCTTTGCACTGGGTTACGTGTTCCTTCATTATCATCAACACGGCTACAGCAGTTTATTTTTGCGTCGACCCCACATACACATTCCAGCTTCAGTATATAATCACTGGAGCAGTCGTTCTCAATAAATGTAGTATTTATGTCTGTCTGAGGAGCGTTGAGAGGCGTCTGTGTGCTGATTTTAATACTTGAGACATCCTGATGGTAGCACCGCCGATACTTTCTGCTTCCGCAATCAACTCTTAACAACCAGCCTGCTGGTGCTTTGAGCGCATTTATAATAATACGTTGTATATCACATGGTGTGAAGCATTTGCAGAATAACAGCACTTTTACTTGGGTACCCACCTCTTCTGACATGTCAATCACGGCTTTTTTCCACCATGAATAATAAAGAAACATTTGTTTCCACCACATTATATGTGCCTTTCTGAACAACGGATTTGGGTACATCCCCCCCCATATGGAAGAGCGCATAGGGGCCATTTTCTCGGGTTTGTTTGTTCCCTGAGGCGAGGATTGAGAGGTTTTACTCTTAAACAGAAGCGGCAGACCTAGAAATGTTCCTCAGAGTGTTTCTCCACTGGCCTCTGACGGTGTTAGCCATGGGAGAGATGACTGCATGCCCGGCGCGCGTCTTCAGCGGTTAAGAGTTGATGGAAAGACCATTTGTGTCCAGCCTCCTTTCCCCCATCCGACAGGGAATTCCAACTGAAAGGGAAGCGAGCGACCTGTCGGCTGTCGCATCGGATCAATGTTTCTCTTCGCTGAGTTCCACCATTCTGCCATCTTATCAGAGGCAGCAAAGTAAAACAAAACAAAAAAGAAAATGACATGAAACTAAACTCGAATTTTCTTGACAGCTTTGTGTTGTTGGACGGATGGGTAGGCGGCGCAAACACACAAAGTGTAATGACAATGGCGCTTCAGCAATAAAGCGCACGTGTCGGAGGAGGCTCTCAGTGTGGCACGAGGGAGCGGCAGTGTGTCAGGGAAGACAGATTTATGAACACGGCCCTTAATCTAGCCTGTATGCTGCGTACAGTAAATCACAGAGCAGATGCCAGCCAAAGGGCTTTTGCTATAATTAATCAAGTAATTCATGAACAGGCAAACAAGAATAAATGAGTGCGATATAATGTGCTGCCCCTGCTTCTTGACGTGAGTGTCTGGGTGTTATGTATCTGAGAAAGAATGTGTGTGTCTGTTTCATTTAAGAACACGATCACACAGTGAAATTTGAAATGATGCAAACCCAGCACATAAGTAAAAGCGAGCCTGTGTGTGTGCTTGTTTTGAACAAAGTGTGTCTGCTTTGAATGTGTGTGTGTGAGTGTGTGTGTGTGTGTGCTCGAGCAGCAGCGGCGGTGGTAGAAAGGGCCGATGAGGAGAGATGGGACCAGGCGGAGGGTCATTAGTGCTGCATTTGATCAAATGGAGAGCCAGGGGACTCGAGAGGGAGCGTACACAAACATTAGGCCGAGGCTGCTCGGTATTATTCTGGCAGAATTAACGAGCGGCTGTGCGCTGCCACCCTGCTTGAGTCACACTACGTGTTGACAGGCGGCTCTAGATACCGACTGATCCACAGTTCTTCTATCTTTTCGTGGAACTTCTTGACAATGTGCTGCGATTCATCTCTAAAGATACGGGAGGTGATGGTGAATATTAAGTGTCTTGCTCACAAAGGTTGTATTTGACGACTCCTCGTGATTCTTGGCTTGACAAACATTCTAGTGCGTCTCACCAGCTTTTCCTTTATTCCTCACATTCAGGACACATCCTCGAGTCTGATGAGACAGTTGACGGACACGGAGGAGATATAATGTGGCAATAAAATTGCGAACTGTGCGACTAGCTGCTGATGTCTTTTTTCGCAGCCAGCGGAGAGCTTCATCAGCTGCACAAATCAGTCAGTCAGAGTCACTGATTCGAGGTATAAATGTGGGCTTCAAATACAAGAACAAAGCCTTATCTTTTGCACCCGTCACCACCTCCTCTTTATTCACGTTACTCAAATGTATGTAAGAGACAAAGAGAGCTGAAAACCTGATCTGCTGAAGATCTCCAGTTCAGTTCGAAGACAAATTCCTTCTCAGCTTCTGAGGACTGCTTGTGGTTTCCTTGATTATGTCCTCTATTTCTGAGACCAAAGCACATGAAGAGTGCATGCATAATGCTGTCTTTTTACAAGTGTGGTGCAGCAACCAGTTGCCTCTGTGAACAGAGTTTATTTTAAGTCATTTCAGGTTTCTGTGCTCCAAAAGTAACGACTGAATCTAAAAACTCAGCGGGGGACATTTTGAGAATCTTCTGATGTCGCCTGGCTTAGAAAATAGGCGTTTTTCTTTCGACCACAGATAAATAATTCCAATTTGGCAGCAGATCTGCGAACTAGCCTCTTCTGCCACCATCACTGAATCTAAACAACATGCAAGTCCACAGCAATGACGAACGTCTGACAGCTCAGTCCACACAGGAAGAACAACTTCTGCCCTACTGTTGTGGCATTCGTAGACCCAGAGAACGCTTGTGACGACAGCGACCACCTGTGGATGAGACACAGGCAACCACTGAAAAGATGGATTCTCTTTTATTTAAGGTGTTGATATTTGTGCCATCACTCTGTGATGAGAGGCAGAATACTAAAGATAACTTCCTGAAGGTGACATCTTAAAATGTCTTGTGCTGTCCAACCAACAATCCTAAAAGTATAGTTTACTTTCACATAAGACAAACTGACATCATCCCCGGGTATGATGTGAAGGCTCAGCGTATCTCTTTTATATGAAAAATATGATACCATATTACATCTATATTTAACATTTTGTACATTATTATATCATACAGGCCTATTAATGTTCATGCAAATGGGTCTCCATGCTGTGCAGTGTGATGAGCCGCCTGGATTTGCATCCAAAATGCCGTCAAAACTTTCCTTTGTAATTGCCGACGCAGCCTTCAGGAGGCAGAAAGAAAACTGACAAATACAAAAAAAAACTACATAAAATAAATAAATACGACCCCAAATCACAGAGACGCTGATTCGCACCACAATATTGTCACATGACAGCTGTGTTTGACAACGTATGATAAGTTATTAAGTTATTTGCAGTGGAATATTTACTTGACAGACTACGGACATTGTAGATTTGCGCGGGATCATGATCACAGATGAGCTGCGATATTATTACAGATCTCTAGAGGTCCCCAGGTACTACTCTCCTCCTGCTGAATTAAAGATTTACTTTTTTGTTCATGGAGCCTTGCGGGTTTGAAGAGAGCATTGATACGTTTCACTTTAAATTCAATTTCCCTCTCAGAAAAGGCTCTCACATGGCAAGATAAAGCAGGGAAAATTAGAAGAATATAGTTCAATTAAACTTTCAGTTGGCTTAAATACATTCTGCTGCTGCTCTCCGTCCACGGCAGTACATCGCTTTGCTCCTGTGTCGGTACTTGCTTCCTGGTTTTCACAACTGGGGGCCAGCTGACCACCATTTACCGTCGTTAATACACCGACTATGGATAAGCACCTCATGCAACACCACTTCATCACAACCAAACTATCCCTTTAAGTAAGAGATGCAGATACAGCGCTCAAACTCGTACGATAAGAGGCGGCATTTGCAAACTCTCAAGTGAAAACGCTTCTAAAACTTTTGTGTTTCACTCATAACTTAAACTGTCCACACTCTGTGGGTGTATGTTAAGTGCATTGTTATATCTGAAAAATAGAATTTGAATGGTTGGACTTTAACCTGTGCCCACACCCACGCACACGCACATTCATTCATTTCACGGCTGCTGCTGGCTGACTTCCTTTGAGGGATGGTCTGCTGAGGCCATAATAAGATGCTCATTTTCTCAGTACAATTGGAACAAAAAGTAAATTCTTGATAAGCAGCAGCTGCGCCTGGTTTGTTTAGCTTCCCTCCCAGCGGCATTGACCATTGTTAGGATCCGTTACTCTCCTCTGTATCATGGGCCTGTCGGGGGAACGAAGGGAAGACTCAAAAGGAAACAGATGCACTGCATCTCAGAAAAGCACGAGCTGGCAGAGCGACGTAGACGTCAGAAAACCTGCAATGCACTGCAGGTTTCCCCGGGCGCCTGTCATTGGCAGCCCACTGCTCCCTATATACAGGGATGGGTCAAATGCAGAGAAAAATTTTCCCCTTAAAGGGATCAAGATAGTATAAATTCTATTCTTCTATTCTATTCTAAACACTGGTGTAGTCACCGCAGATTGGAAGGAATATTACAAGTATCGGCTTCAATCATCCTCCCCGATATTTCCACCCTTTCAGCCGGATGTGAGGAGACTGACAGGAGACCTTTTCTTGCACATTGATTTCGTTCTTCATTTCACAAGCTGCTGGTGCGAGCTGACTGCGAAGCAGAGGTCCACAGGTCGCAGCGCCTTCACTCGACTACGGTTCAACAAGTCTGTGAACAACACTGTTGCCTTTGAGCAAGCTTTATTCTGCATCCTGGAATATTCAGCTCCAGATGGCGGCTGTATTGAGGCGCATTGGTGGTGTTCGAAATTCATGTTAAATATTAAAAGTTAACAAAGTCACTCTTCTCCTCGAACAATTACTATTACCAAAAATAAGGCTAGGTAATTTAAAAAAATGTTACTCCATCCATGTCGTTGATTTCTTTGCTGATCTGAATTCTATTCTATTTTATCCGACTAAGCTGTAATTTTGTGCCTGCAACACATGTTTCAAAGTCTCAATCGGCAGAGCTGGCAGAGTGACGTAGACGTCTTGAACACTTGTCTGCAAACTTGCAGCAGGCAGTCCCACGTCAGCCTGACGTCGGAGACGAAAAGTACTCTGCATAATTTATGCAGCGTAGCATTGGCTGAGAGCGAGTTGGCGATCGTGCTAAAGCAGAGCCAATAAATTAGACATGAGGACTTCTTGGAGAAACACACGCAGCAGTGCCCACCAAAGCCCAAATTGAAAAACAAACAAGTGGCGGCTGCTCAATCAAGCCCCCGCTGGAAAGGAGCGGCTCTAAATTAGTCCACATTACAGCTCTATTGTTAAGCAATGTTCATCAGCTTTAAACGTTCTTCTCTCAAGCGCATGACCACCCACTTTCTTACTACCCCTCCCTTTGACCCACTAAACTGGGCTTGAACAAATCATTTCAGTTTGCTGACTGCTGCTACTTTATAACACAGCAGACACAGTTGCTGTTATTCCTTTCCATCTAATGACGCAATTCTATTGCATATATAGTCTCTGCCTTGTGCTTCAGCTCTCTATCTTACCCAGAGCCTTATTACGGAGTATGAAAACACACCATCATATCTGCCCTGTGTGTGTGTGTGTGTGTGTGTATAAATGCCGGGGTAAAAATACATTTCCTGCCGCACATGATTATGCTCGTGAAGATGCGGGCGATTGGTTGTTGTAAACATAAATAGCCATTATTGGGATGTTTTAACTCCGATATATTATTTCCATATTACAGGGTAGCCACCGAGTGGCACTGTATGCTTCATTTCTTTTTTTCCCCGGGGGGGAATCAGGCGATGCTGTTTTTCATCCAAAGCTGATTTGTTTTGTGCAATTGTATTGCAATTCCATGCCTGAATGCAATGAAAGAAGGAGAGGGGGAGGATCCAGAGGGAAGAGTTAATCCCAAATGTTCCACTGTTTAGAAAAATACAGGGACACCCCATTATAAAATCGTATTACATTTGAGGAGCAATCTCTGAGCTGCCTGTCACAGCAAATCCCGGCGAGCCATTGTCATTCTACACAACCTGAGAGATAATAATGTTGGCACACTGGACCTCATCAGCTATCCCTTGAGCCACAAACTCTCAACGCTCGACACAGGACAAATAAAAGAGATTTCCTGTCACATAACTACACTCTTATACTTGTTTGCATTGATGGATGTCATACAAGATCATCCATCTCTGTAGCAACAGACCAGACTGACCTAGTGACCCATCAATAATTCAACTTACAATTTGCCTGCTGCCATAACCTCTCTGCCATCATTACTGCGGACGAAGAACAGGAAGAAGTGGAGCATTGGTTGCAGAGGATGTCAGGTCCAGTTCTCATTTGGACCATGACAGAGTCTCCCAGGCCTAGTGTAGGCGGACGACTCAGCCAGACGGAAGAACTAAGAGGTACCTTCCTGTGTGGGCACCGGCAGACAAGACTCCCAGAGAAACCGCAGGAAATCTGAGCGGTCGAGTTAAAGTATGCAAATGTGTGAGACATTGCAAGACAGTGTGGGTGATGGATTGACGCTTTCACACATGCTTTTTTATATCCTGCCAGCAACTTGCAATCATAAACAAAACCTAAAACTTTGAAGCCCGGCTAGATTCACCCAGATGCTCCTCAAGTCCACAAAGAAGTAGCGGATTACAAGTGTGTCCTTTGGGAGGTGCTGGAGCGCAGGCCATGCGGTCACTAAACTCTAAATGTTTGACCGGCTTGAGGACGTGACGGCACACAGCAAATTACATGGAAAATCCACACATGGTTGAGATGTCTTCTGAGCACTTTGAGGAAGAGGAACGCTCGTTGGTATGTCTGAGATGGAAAAAGGTTTGTATATTTTATGGTAAACTTACAAAAGTGTCTGGATCTTGCGGGTCACGAACCAAAGTATTGGGCAAGTTGAAATTTCACCGAATGATTTCACTACATCACTGGTCAGGGGATCAACGTTTTTACAATTCATCCTCTGGGAACAGTGACAGTCTGCACGTTTTGTGCCAATCCGAGAGACAGACAGATGTTTGCTTGAGAATGTGGCTGGAGCCACCCACTTTGAGCTTCACAGCGGCTCTCCAGCAACCCCTGTGACGTCATGGAGACCACGTCCGTGTCTCATCGTCTCCGGGTACAGCGGTGGAAGCGGAGTGCACTCGGGAGGCTACAGACGTGCAGTCAGATGTGTCAGCCCATGCTGTCATTTAACTCCACTGCATCGTTGGAGTAAAGTCGCTGGCGTGAATGACAAAAACTCTGTGTAATCTATCTTCCTTAAAAAGTCTACATAATCATCAAGCCCCCATAGAGCCTGTGAAGAAAAGGCAATTCAGCTCAACACAGTGCACAGTCTGCGAAGCGTAGATAACCGCCATTCAGACCCACCGACATGTCACTGCTTTTCCTAGAAAATTGAAATGAGTAAGACACTCCAGAAACTCAATTTCACCAGTTCTGCAAAAGGGTTGCGCGCAAAGGCAGCAGCTCACTTGTTAAAATGATAGACATGTAATGTCATATATTTTAAAAGAGAGAAAATAATTTGATAAAGGAACAAGGTCAAACTGGAGTCTTCTCAATTAAAAATTGGGTATATGGTAAAGGCATTACCTCAGTCAAAAGACTATTTGAGATGGTAATATACACAATTATACCGTACTTTTGTCAATGCATGTTTGATCCGTCTCGCACACCAGAGTGGGAGTCGTAACAAAGGTGTCACGGTGCTGCAGAGCTCATCTGGAAATGCAGAGACGGTAGTTCGATGGTGTTTTTTTATTTGGCACGCATAAATTAAGCTCTGCCTGCACTCTTGCAGACACGACAGTAATGTCAGAAAAATGTGGTAGCCAAGGAGTGATCTGTAGGGGTCACATTCAGCGTCAATCTCAGGCAATTTGACCTTAAAACTAATACAAAAACAAGCACCAAACACAAATTCCATGAATAAAAGAGCAGTTTTAATGTTCAATCTTTGCAACCTTGTTTTCTATTCCCCCTACCTGTGCAATGAGAACATGTTTTATGACATTTACCTTGGCCTCCCACATTACACCACGTGCTTTCACATCTGACGTCGATGGTGTGATAACGCTGTGAGGGGTTTTTCCACCACAGCAGAGAAAACTGCGTCCACCTACTACAAGCCTTGCCGGTACACGTTTCTTTGTGAATTCAGACATATGAATTATTGTAGAAAATCACATTTTGACAACAAGCCGCTTGGTCAACAAGGTGGTTTACTGAGTGCAGGGAACTCAAGACTGTTATTCTGCTATGAGGCCTGAGGTCGAACGTACTCAAGTGTCCTTGAGCGAGACACTGAATCTCTGTCAGCTGTTCGGTTGCTGATCTTCTGCTCTGAGGAGCAAAATGCCGAAATCCCTGCAGGCTCCAGTACAGAAATACAAAGCACCGTGTACGTAAACGCTCTAAAAACAGACCATAGACATGCCTTCAGGCTTTTGTCAGCTTCTGCTTAACAGCGCTACACAAAGGCATTAGTGATGACATGCCATTTTGCCAGTGATCTAAAATGCTAGTTGCAAGCCGATATCAAAATCATACCCTTAGGTATACGAGGCATACGGCATAATATTCCTCTCGATCCTCCACGAGCGTTATGATGCATCCTCTTGATTCTCTCAGCGCCGACCTCCATCGGTTTAGGCTATCATCCTCTCTGAGTCTACCTCGGGGACCTACTTAGATGGCAATGCATTCTCCTCTCCGATTGGCCTGGCAGGCTTCCTGTTGCCGCGTACCATGCTGTTGCCATGGTTTTGGCTGGAGCTGCGCTGCAGTTTTCGCTAGCTCCATCTGTCTTGGGTGTCAGCACGGTGCAAAACGCTATGATTCCACTCATTTTCTCACCAGGGGGGGGGGGGGGGGGGTGGTGGCGGGGTACTTCATCAATTTGAAGGCAAAATAATGTTAGGAAAGCTGAACAGATTCGCTTCACTCCTGCCAAAAGACCCAGGTGCAGGATTCAGGCGCGTGACAAAAAAGAACAAATAAATACTGTGGAGCTATTCTAAGCCCAAAGAGAAAACAGGTCAGTCGTATGAGAAACATGTTCAACTGTCTTAAATGTCATAATCAAACTACTGCTGCACATTTCTACACTCCAGTTTCCTTTCATTCCCTATATTTTTTCCATCACTGCATACCTTTCTACATTGTTTTTATCTGTACAATTTGAAAGTTTGGACATGTAGTGCCTGAACAATTCAAGTTAGACTATGTCAGAAAATAGCAGGGGTGACCTGGACAGTCCTGGTTAACAATGGTGCGGTATTGACTGTGTGCCCACTGAGGCAATGCCAGAGCAGAGGCATGCTTGAGGGCATCTGGCTTGTAGCTTTTTCCACCCGAGATAAGCACCTGTAATACTGTGGTCACTGGTCCTTCGCCATTTCTCCCGGAACAAGCCAGTAATGTTCGGTCGAGGTTTATTTTTTCCTCGGGGTGTTGATTTTGCACAAATCAAGAGAAATGCAGTCAGACACACTAACTAGGAAAAACAAAATTGCACTGCACCGGCTGAAAAGAGAGACCGCTGCAGGCATGACCAACAACGTAAACAAACATGAATCATGCTGACACTCTTCTCCGTAAGAGCAGCGCTTGGAGTTTTGACCTATCACAAGGAGCAGGGGTATCTTTGGGCTGAAGACGCCGGGCTGAACATTCTTCAAAGATGGTGAGTAATGGCGTCTGATATTCCCCGGACCCCTCCATGCGCGAGGCCCCGGGGTCATCTGAGGGATCTCTATCCTGCCACAAATGTCACAGCTCATAGATATTGCATGGGCCTCTCTGCCTTTTGATGCTAATTAAATGGTACTGCTCACCAAGCGCCAGGATGAAGAGGAATTGCAGGAGAGGAAGGGAAGGAGTGTGAAGATGGAGGGGGAAAGGGAAAGACAAAGAGAAAGGTTTACATGAGAGAAATTGTGTTTCTCCGTGTCTACGCTATTTTGATTTCATGCTCTATTGTGAAGCACTTTGTAAAGTCTGCTAAATCATTGATCATATTTCTCTCTTTAATAACGACAACAGAATCATGACAACTGCTCGACTGTCGTTGGAGGACCTTGCAGATGTGGCACAATCACTTCTCCTTTGCTTTTATCTTATGCTGCAGGTCCAACCAGAGGTGGAGTGAGTGGAGGTACTGAAATGTAAGATATATAGCTCCAATCAACATTGGATTTATCAGGCTGAGACAGTACGACGACGATATCGGAGAGTTTAAAAAAGCAACATATTGCAACAAATGCAAGCACACTAAATTGCTCTGAAAGCCAGATTTTAGTGCGATCCACGAAATCAATATTCTTTCTGGGGCAGAACACATTTGTCAGCCTGGTCAGATCAAATAAACAACCACACATCTTCTTCCCGAAGGTGAGCAGGCTGATCACACAGTGACACACAGTCTTTGGGCCACTGACTCAGAGCTAACGGGCTAACGCCGCCATTCACAGGCAGCCCGCGAGGAGCATTACTGATACTTAGCTCAGGGAAGAAATGTTTCTTTGTAATGGGGCTGACCCTGAGGACCAACACCAGGCGACCATCAGCTCACCCCTCGGCTGAGAGACAGCTGTTGATCGCATCAGGAGGTCTTCAATCTATGAGCCAGCAGAACAACACGGAGCAGCAGAAAGTGTCTGACTTTAGCCCTCATGAAAGTGTGTGTGTCGGTTGGATTTGTCACATCTGAGTGAGTGCCGTTATGTGGATCAGTGGTTGGCTCTGCATTGGGAGTCAGTTGTTTAAATGTTATTTACTGGAGCGTAGAAAACAATCAGCTTAACGCAGCGCTACATTACCAATTATTTGCCATTCGGTTACAACAGAGCAAATCCTGCACAGAGGAGTGTGAATGTGTGTTTGTGAGGCTTCACTTGAAAGTGTCAAGGGGAACAAATAAAGTGTTCGTTCAATGTGCTGATATTCTTTGAAAATGAGCTTTTTGAAAGTCACCTCGGTGTGGTTATGTTGCTTATCCAAACCAAAGTCAGCAGTAATCGAGAGAGCGCTTTCATGCAGAGTGGCGTTCGGTAATGTCCCGGCCCGGTCAGGACACCCGGGCTTTGTTGGGAGAAGTCACGGGTCCTGTCGCCCTGAATCATCCTGCCGTCCCCGCCGAGGCTGTGAGAGCAGGCTGCTGGTCAGCTCGTATTCATTTCAGAGGGCTGCAGGGACTTGCTGTGTCCACAGTCGTGACAATCGCAGAGCCAAGGTGACTTCTGGGAAGGCGTGCTGTCACTCCTGCCACAGCAATGTCCACACAGGAGGCTGAACATTTCTTTTCCTTTTCTCTCTTTATTTCTTTCCAGCAGCACCTGGCCCCGCTACGGCGTATTTCAAACAGCAGTGGCATGTGCGAAGAGCTCACCTGTCTTTGTAGGAGTATGGGAGGGAAGAGAAAGCGAGGACTGGTAGCTGGCAGCTCCTGTGAGCACCCAGTTTGAGGTGGCAGATGTGTCACGATGTGCGGCCAGCTATACCTGCTTGGCAGCGACGAACCGTCTCACCGCGGCTCCATTTGTCACTCGCCTTCTCTTTCTCTCTTTGTTGTTCCCTCTCAGGGCGACTTCTTCGACCACTGATCCACCAATTTGCCATCGCCTCAAACATCCCAATTAGCGGAGCGACGCCGAAACAACTTACGGTAACTGCTCGCTCAAACTTAAAAAGTCAGAGTATTAAAAACAACGGAGAGACCATCTGACATTTGGATTCAGTTGAGTGTGCAGAGAGGAAGGCAATTAAAGTGGCCTGAGTGTCTGACAGTAACTGTGCCTGAGCGCACAGCTTCACAATTACAGCTTCATAAGAAATCTTTTTCTGCTTTTCTCATCTTCTCGGTTATATCATTTTATTCTTGAATATTACAGACACTGTTTTCCTCATATTGTAAATAGGAGGTTGTGAAGAGTTTCGTACATTTTGCATGATGTTTTTTCCGCCATTCAATTTTTAATTCCTTGCTTACAACAAGATCATATTACATTCACTAATCCCCTGGGAACTATTAGAGCACTCTTTAAGTCAGTTAGTTATCGTATAGCCAGACTTTACTGTGGTATTTCCATGATATGATACGTTTTGGTTTAGTATGTGACACCTGTAGATACTAATTATTCATTCATTACATACTGTAGTGTGCACACACTGTAGATTACGGTTTTCTTATTGATACATATTTGTTCATTTCAACTTAAAACTTGTATCCTCTTATAACAAGAACAAAACAATCCCTCAGTGCACATTAAGTGCTGCCAAAGCAAATATTAAGAATTCGTATTGTTTATTTTACTACTGCAACCTGCCTTGTTTTATCCTTCAAAATATAAACGGTGAATTAGTGGAAATTCTTGAAACGAGTAAATTGGTTGGACACAATATTCTTAATTCAAGACCCATTTACCAGCGAGTGAGATTTATATGATATGGATTTAGTTGCATGGATATAATACATTATGGACTGAAATATCCTGCAGAAGATAATAAGATCAAATTGGCTCCACCTCAACAAGCTCAAACATCAAACGTTTAAGAAGCAATGGAGGAACATGAGACAGAGTTTTTTTTTTACTTCAGTGCAATACCTGGAGTGAGTGCCAGACTCCATGTCCGTGCTCTATGGGCAAAATGTGAGGATATGGACGGTGCCAAAACAGTGTTTGGCACATAAAGAAACCACTTCCCAGCCTCACTATGATGGCGCTCTGCCCAGTCACTGCTAGCCAGCTTCTCCACTTTGAAGCTGCGAGGACATTTTCTCCCCGTGAGCGTCTGACAGGCAAAGCAAGACATGTTTCCCCCACTGAGCTACAACGCAGGTTAACTTGATCAATGCAATCATAGCGCTGGCGACAAAATCATAAGATGGGGTTCATTAAGGCCCAAATTAGCATTCGACATCAAAGGAAAGCGCCCTGATTGGCTGTGATTGATATCGTTATGAGAGCGGTGATTGTGCAGCCACAGCTCTCTCTGTCAGTTGGCTGTAAGAAAAAATAAAACAAATCTCTTCCACAGAAAGAGAGCGAGAGAGGAAGCCTTGACCCGATATGGCCGCCTGGAGCTGAGCCGAGGTCACCGTGTGTTCATTTCTTGGATGTAATGAAATGTCGTGCTGGAAGAAATAGGTCCAATCTCGGCCTCCAAAAACAGTTTGGATGATGGGAGAGGAATTGGTGGCAAATGAGCTCAAGGGGGGTAGAAACAGTGGTGGAATTGGTAGCGGAGGATTGACATGTTCTTGATTCACTGAGTAAATGACGCGGAGGAAGCAGGTGGAGCCGGGCAGAACGGCGGTGATGTTTTCCGTCGGCTCCTGGGATGTAATTACAGGGTAATGGAAAGATCATGTCTGCGGGGCTGCTCATACATTTCAGTTTTAATTTGAACAGACGCCGTGTGAGTGGTTCACAGCCTGGACGCGAGGACACCACAGGTTGCTTTTTTTTTCAACAGTTCCAACAAAGATCACCATAAAGCGGAGTCATTTTTCAATGTTTTTAAGGTCACGAGTACAGTATGTCCAATACAGCTCAACAGAATGTGGTCGTTTGAATCATTTCATCAGTCCTTTCATTCACAAGATCAAGAGAGGAGATTACGCAAATAAAAGCAGAACTTCATGAAGCAGAAATATATTTGATCTGCTGTCCACTCCCACTGATCGTCTCACAACCCCTCAGATGTAATCCTGAGACCCCTTGTGGAGGTCCAGACTCAACAAAAGAGTGAATTCCTCCTCTCACCTCAATTTGTTCCAGTGTTTCACAAGAAAAAGAGTACAGATTAGAAAAAAAAAAGTCCCGCTTCCTGGAATTGAACACAGGTTTTACTCATTTAACGGGATGGGAACTATTGTTCCAGACGATTCTGCTAACTGTAACTGTCACAGTGAACTGAGGTCACACGCGTCTTTTTAAGAAGATGGCACGTTTCATATTTCAAGGGAAAAATAAAATCAAAACAAAGCACGGCATCAAAAAGCTTGAGGAGCCTGATCTCGAATGGAGGGTACGAGGGATGAAGTGGAGGCCTTTTCCTTTGGGATGTCAGACGCTTTTTGAAAAATGTCACAAATAAATAAATAAATAAATAAGGAAAGAGAAAGTGAAGCGGCCGCTGGCAGAGAGGTGTCCCAGAGCATCATGGGTAGACGCACTCAACAGCTGCCACCTCCTTTTATGCAACGTGACGACATAAAAACATCTATGCCCCGAATCTCGTCTTCTACTTCCCTTAAAAATGGTCTGCCTTCGGGTTGCCATGGATACAGGTAGACCAAGCGGGAAAGAAGAAGAAAAAGAAGAAAAAGAAGAAGAAGAGTGACTGTGAACTCACTTTCATTTGTCTTTTTTTTTTATCACTTTGATCATCAGGTGATTCAAATTTCTAAGACAAGTATAGTTTGGGGAATAGCAGCGGCCATTGTGATAATGCTTTTATTGCAGTAATCATGGAAATGTAGACCGTCACACTGGCTACACTTGCAATTATTGTTTGTACCGCAGCTGCAAAAACAAATTGTCCAATTACGGCTTCAAAGCAGATGAACTACAGACATGTATCCTCCTCACTGCACCGTGCCACATCTCAAACTAGAAGATGGATCAGGCGTCCACTGTGGGACGATGCCGGCTGTTTAACGATCGGAAATGTCAGCGTGAGGCCGAGTGCAGCAGTAGATCCAGCTTCTGCCCCGTCAAACACAAATCATTTCCATCTTAATGGGAACATTTGACTGACACCTGCCATCTCACATTGCAGGCTCATGTCGGAAAGCACCACAGTGTTCATCAGCGTGTGTGTGTGTGTGTGTGTGTGTGTGTGTGTGTGTGTGTGTGTGTGTGTGTCTCAGAAGGTCTGTCAGAGGCAGAGAAAGATTGAGCATGAGGGATGGAAATGAATACAAACGTTGTGTCTGGGTTAAGAATGTGTATGTAGGTCATTAGTCGAATCGTTGACCAAAGAAAGTTCATCATTAGAATGATTAATTATGAAAGCCATTATCTCAGAGCAGAAGACACGTATCTTGCCGTCTGTCCCAAACCACGTTCAAATGTGTGGAGAAGTCAAGACTTCATCGCGCATTCTTTTTGTAAATAACCTTTGTTGGTTCTTAGCTTTTGCTATTTTCACTTAAGTGTTAAATTTGTCGCGCTGCAACTAACGATTACTTTTATCTCATTAAATGTAAGAAAACATGTTGTAAAAATGGCCAAAACTATTTTTATCTTCATCTAACATTAAGATAATCGCTCATCAAAACAGTGGCATCGTAGTGCCTACCTGACTTCATTTTCAGCTCAAACTATTTGTATTTTAGTCTTATTAATTATTGTTTTATTATTGTTTTATCCATTCCTCGATTTAGTTTTTTATGTTGCCGTCTTGTTCGTGTCTACTTTGCAGAACTAAGCTCAAAGGGACTACGGTTAGATAACGCTGAACAACATAAAACATGTTTGCTTGCATTTTCTGAAATGTGTTTGTATTTATTTATTGCTTTTGTCCTCCTGAGTGTCTTTGGGCCTGCTGGTTGGACAAATCATCTCGGGTTATGGGAAATTGTCACGGCCATTTTTACTATTTGTATCATTATATAGATTAAATGATTTATTGAAAAAAAACCTACATTGACAATAACCTTTAGCTCTAGCTGCTCCACAGAAGGAACGAGGAGGAAGAGACAGATGAGAGTTATTGCTTACGATTTTATCAATTCCCATTCTGCTTCTCGATTTACATTCTTGGTTCCAATAATTTGCATATTACTGGGGGAAGAAAATATATGTTGAAAGCAAAAACGAACTATTTTCAGCAGGCTTGGGTCACCATGAACAGCATCACAGATATTCTGTGATTCTGGAGTTATTCACCTTATGGATCGCTGCCAAAACCCCAATAATTGCTCCCCATTCAGGGCCATATTCAACTGGAAGTACATCTTTTTTTAACTTGCATTATTCTCCTTTTGTTTTAAGACATTTTTTAAATTTGTCTTCCCCTCAAATGTCATGCTGCCTAAACAGATTTGCTATTTCATCCTCTTCTTCCTTCCTTTCTTTCTGTATTATTTACACCAGATCAGTTTGAACAACATTGTCATGGAATAAAAAGGTAAAAGAAGAAACAGCTGAATATAAGAAGAGGAGTACATGATGACACTCAGTTGCAGTTTGGACAAACATCCACACTTTACTGTTTCTGTTGCACAGAAATCACATTGTGAAGTTTTGGCCAGACTTTTACGCATACAAACAACACCTTATATATGCATTAACACGTTCAAAGCCAGCAAGGTACATATATTATAGATTTTTCACTTTCGTCTTTCTTCCCACACGTGAGGTCTTTTTATGGGCGTGCGTGTGTGTGTGTGTGTGTGTGTGTGTGTGTGTGTGTGTGTGTGTGTGAAGGCTTTGTGTATTTCTGCCAGTTTGTATTTAGTCTATATAGTCACGTCAGCGTGCACATCCACGGTGCCATCATCTGAGCCCTCACATTCAGGTTCAATTCGTTTGCATCACATTCGTACCCACACAGCGAGACGTCTACCACCTGGATACTGTCACCTGCTGATAAAATACCTTCCTGCTAAAATGGAAGTTGTCCTACTTACCAGAAAAAGACCAGTTGTGGGATTTCAGCAGACTTAATACCTGATCGACACACCTCTCCACTTGGGAATAGGCCAAGAACGGTTATCTTAAGCCTGCATGCATATTAACCAATACATCAAACTCCTTTTCACCCCCGACAGTCAGAATGCAGAATAATCCTATTTCTAACCAACTCAAGAGTGATGGGTTCACTATCCCCGAGCCACCGGAGAGCGTGAATACAAAATCCTTTTTAGTAAAGTCAGCATTCATCTTCACCTGTACTTCACCGCAGACAGAAGTAAGCAGAACATCGTCGAATATGAATGTCATGCACATACAGCAGCAGAGGAAGCTTTCTGAGATCGGCTTCAAACAGACTGAACGTGGACAGTAAAGGACTTCTGCTCCTTTTTACCTGAGCAACTGCCATTAAAATGCTTTTGTACGAGGTTTAGAACTCGCAGTTATTAAAAGGCTGGTTATGCTGTGAGGCTTCGCAGAGGTAAATGTTAAAACAAATGACCCACATGGGGAAATTAAGACGGCTGCGAAGCAAATAATGAAGAAAGAAAACAAGAAAAAGACAAATGAGTCTGTATTTACATTAAACAAGCAATTTACACTTGAGAACGCACTAAATACGGTCGACATCAAAGGGGCGAGTGTGATTAATGTTTGTATTAGTGCATGTATGCAAACAGCAGCAGTCGCAGTAGAATTTACAAAAGAAAACATTTTAGGCACAATTATTGATTTAAATAAAATGCAAAATATGAATAATGACTGGATGGACCCCCAGCACAGCGATAAATTAAAGCTAAGTAATTGATTGTGGTTGAGATTGTTTAAGAGAGGGGTTGTTGTGTTGTGATTTGTACACACCCTTCTCCTCAATTTAGACCTGCAACGAAAGCTTTTTTTTGTTTTTGATTAACCTGCCAATTGAGTTCTTGATGAATTGGTCCATATAACGGTGGAAAACATAAAAAAAGCCTCTCACAGGATCCTCAAGCCCAAGGGGCCATTTAACATTTAAACATCTTCAGTTTATTATCACACAATCCAAAGAAAAGTAGCAAATCATCGGAGCTAAACGGATGAACGTTGGAATTTTTGCAAAAAACAACACAAGCTGGATCTTCACAATTGCTGGACAGAATGGCTTATATCTGTGTGCAGCATGTGTAATACCAAGAGCTGCAGCTTGTGCGAGTATGTGTAACTGTAACCGTGAAGCTGCAAATTGCTTTGAAAGAACACGTGTATTGTACACTACAGCCCTTCCCTGGAATTATGAAGCGTGGCGTGAACACACAGATATTGTATTTCCTGCATGAACAGGCAGGCAGACCGTGGGTTGTGACTGATAGGCGAATGGCTTTCAAAACCCCAGCACTGGCTGTTGCAGGGTTACGGTTGTAAAACACTCGGGATTGATTTTTTTTTGAGCATTTGCTTTGCCCCTACAGAGTCCTGTTTTGCAACCATGACAGTGTGATCGGTGCTTTCCTTTTAGAACTGTAAACATCTGGCTTCAAATCAGACCACGCTGTGACGATACGGACCGTAGAGCGGTAATACAGGCAGCTCGTGAGCCGGATGACGCAGCAGCAGCAGCAGCAGCAGCATCGAGCCATCAGTCACCCGACGGCCATACTCGGCCTCACGAAGACACAAACTGCACCGTGGGATTGTGAGTATGAAAAGCAGAGAATCAAACGGATGAATTCTCGGTCTCAATCATAACTCCAACTGCCAAGTGCCATGAGAGCAATCAATCATGGGAAACCGCAGTCGAAACGTCTATTCTCTAATCTCATCCCGATGGACTGCGGCAAGGCAGCAGATAACTGAGGTGAAAGAAAAATACCAATGAGATTCATACGAGCAGATGAAGAAAGAGTTGGCGAGGAACAATGCAACATTTACATAAACAGCAAACAGGATTATAATTTATCGTCAGCGTACAGATGGAAGCCTTCATTGAAAGAAGCCCCAGAGAGTTTCCTGTGTGAATGGTTCTGCCTCGTGCAGCCACGAGGGACCGTGAACTCATTGTAAAGATTGAAGGGGAGCGAAAAAGTGAAAGAGGGCAAGCGTGAATACCTCAGGTGGCGTTTGTGAGGTGAATCCTTTATCCCAGGGCAACCTCACTTTGTGTGCAAGCTTAGCGTTGCACAGGAGAACACAGAGGGGGAGGGGGAGAGAGAAGCCATGCATTCAGCTGGCAGCGACATGGAGCGATGCTTCAACCGAGAGAAATAAGATCAAGCTGAGGAGAGAAAATAGGCAGAAATGAGATAAAAAGGGAGAAAACTAAGGGGGAGAAAATACACTTTGAGGAAAGACAACTTAATGTTGCAAGTCATGACCGCAACTTTGGAACAAAATCATTTTTTACACGATCATCGTTGCATCAGGAACCGTGTCTGGACACTTCGTTTTGATTGACGGCTGAAGGACATCTCGGCAGCAGCGAGACCGGGCTCCATTACTCGCACAGCGAGCAAAAAGGACACGCACTGCAGCCGTAATGATACATGGAAGTCGGGGAAGGGGCTATTTGTTGGCGAGGAAGAGCGAGGAGCAGTGGGCCCGGGCCCGACAGCCGTTCATCCTCCCCCAATCATCAGATTCCGAGGGGAGTGCTTCCAAATCGCTGCTTGCTTGACTGCTAAGAGGCCTGGCCCAGCAGTTGTGCTCGTTGTGTTAAATTAAATATGAAGAAGCGAATCAATTACCGCCTCCGCTTGGGATCACAATCACGTTTTAATGTTTGTGTGCTTCTCTATATGTACCTGTGTATGTGTTGTTGTGTGCATTGTCGCTCCACACACACACACACAATCCTGCATTCGTCTGTGGTGGAGATGTTAAGCCAATAATTTACCTGAGCTGTTACACAGATGTGGAGGTTCCTCCAGGGAACAAGTGAGGATGATGAGTAATTGAATTTCCCCAGGCTGCGAATGGAGAGATTTCATTTATTATTTATCATCTAATTGATTACTGCAAGTAGGCTTTCCAACCTGTCCCACAATTAATGTGCTGCTTTTTATGTGCTTAATTAATGGCCACTGCAGCTTCATGAAAAGCACACACTCAATTACATCTGGAATTGAAAAGCCGCGGCAGTCTGTGCCGTATCGCTGCGCTGGGGACGGCACGGAGACATTATTCAGCCCAAATGGAATTCAATAAGATGGACGAAGTCTTCCAGACAAAATTGGACGATTTTTCATGTTGTTGACATGCTGCATCTGTGGCAAAATTGCAGCTCAAGTCTTCCTCTTGACCGAAAATCCACTTTGAATCGGCTTGGCTGTCAACAATCTTAGCTGTGCAGCACCAGCTTGTTTGTTCTGAGGCTGTCCTGTCCTCCTGTCCAGACTCTTCTTTGTGACACTGTGTCAATGTTCTTGGGGTGTGAGAAATCATATTCAATGTGCTGCCTCTTTCATATTTGGTGAAGAGTTATTGTTTTGTATACAAACAATACGTGCAAACTCACACTTGCACACACATTTATCTTTCTAGCTCATTGTTTGGCGAGGCCGCCACCCAAACCAATTCCATGGGTTGTTGTTATGAATAACATTGTCTGAATTCAAAATACCCTCTTGGCAGCATGATCAATGGTGTTTGTTTAGGCTTGCAAAACAAGTGCTATCATTTCAAATTGCCATGTTTCTCCATCATATTCCAGCTTCGACATAACAATAGGAAGGACTCCTGGACAAACGTGAATTCACTGTTTGCTATCCTCAATTTCACACTTGATATTATATCGGCTTCTACACAATTCATTCTGAACTAAGAAATATGAAAAGACATGTTGGAAAATACAATACAATTATAATCGTCTGTATGCATCACTTAGTTATTTACAGTAAACTACATGATCTGTATGCATCACAGTTATTTTACAGCAAACTACATGATCTGTATGCATCACCAAGTTATTTTACAGTAAACTACATGATCTGTATGCATCACTTAGTTATTTTACAGTAAACTACATGATCTGTATGCATCACAGTTATTTTACAGCAAACTACATGATCTGTATGCATCACTTAGTTATTTTACAGCAAACTACATGATCTGTATGCATCACTTAGTTATTTTACAGTAAACTACATGATCTGTATGCATCACCAAGTTATTTTACAGTAAACTACATGATCTGTATGCATCACAGTTATTTTACAGCAAACTACATGATCTGTATGCATCACTTAGTTATTTTACAGTAAACTACATGATCTGTATGCATCACTTAGTTATTTTACAGTAAACTACATGATCTGTATGCATCACTTAGTCTTTCAACCTCTCCAGCAACAACTCAGCCACCAGTCCCACCACACACACAGACACTCCATTTCCAGGAAGGCATTGATTGCAGCCAAAGTCACCGGGATCGATACTCTCACTGTTAAAAGCCAGCTCGTTCATTTCCTGAACAATACTGTGAAGTGTACTGAGGCAATAATGGGGCTTCTTTCATTAAATCAAATTCTTGTATCTTTGAGGCTGGAAAAACATCCAGAAGCAATACTTGCTTCTCTTTTTCTGAATTGCAGATGGACAAAGAGGAGCAGTGAAGCTTCTGAACACGGCCTTGTGACTGTGAGCTGTGCAAAGTCTGAATGAAAAGGCCTGGATGCCACCAGGCTGACATCATTAAGAACAGCCTAATGATCCCCTGGATTTGTTTGGCCTGGTCCTTACTGAAAAAATAAAAATAAAAAAAAGAAACGCACAAATTTCATCAGTTTCTCAGCAGGGCTTCTATTGAGATTTGGGCCTGTGCCAAAGCTCCTCCAGGCTGAGTCCAATTACTCCAGCAAGAATGTTCTGTACCACGAAAAAAATAAAGACGAATTGAGGGGCTTATACAGGGAGAAAACTAATAGACTGATTTAGAGAAAGCGGGGACACATCAATATGCAGACAAGTAAAGGTCTTGTGTTTTCCTTGCAGCATAGAAACACTATTCCTGTTCTTCTTAATCATGTAATAATCCAGTCACAGTCACAGAAACGTATCCTACCAGGCCCGGCGTGGCTGCAGCTCTGGCAAACAAGCTGCTATTTTTGAGTGACAGATTCATTCAGTGAGTGAGTTCTTATTACAGGATTGTTTTAAATAAGCAGGATGCTCCGGTGCATGAAGTACAACATTTGAACAAGGTATAATGCAAGATGTGTGAGCTGCTTGTTATGAGATGTTGTTCTTATCCAGTGCCTCTTAATTCCATAATAAAAGCGAAAGGTGTAAGAGTGGAGCGGAGCACAGTTATTCTAACTCTGCACAAATGGGATTAGGTGCTTGTACACAGAGCAGAATGAGGGTTTGGTGATAGGGAGCTTTCCTTTCACGGTTAAGCCTGCGGCTGGGACTACAGAGGCAGGTTACCCTGCGATTACGATGATCCAGTTAGATGTGAGGAAATGCAATTTCTTCCAAGACCACTTTTCGGCTCTTCAGCAAAAGGACAACAAACGGATAAGAAAGCAAAGGCAGCCGCTGCTCACACACAGGCAACAGACCACACGGACATGAAGGTGATACAAGCACACAGGAGCGAGTTCAGGCTCATTTCCACTTACTGTACTTATTTATTTATCCTGGCACCCACTGTTAAAGCTATTGTAATACAGAACTACCAGGCTTTTTGAGAATGGATTCCTGTTTTTATGTTGCAAAGCAGAACATTCCTTAATTAGCTAACACTTGCAGAAGGCAAGCCTCTTGGCATTAAAAGAAACATGAGTGAATTTGACATGAGCGTGAGTTGCAATTAAAAGGAAATGCCTGATCCTGCCAGTTCAGAAAGACTGTGAGGTCCTGAGATACGTCACAAATTGAGAAAGGCAAAGGAAAATTTATATTCCAATTAGGTTATAACACCATGATTACTCAACTTATAGTGCACCAACAGCTAGATTGCATATTGTACCTTGTACTCTGCAGTGTTTTAGCTGGGTTAGGTCTGCTGCACCCAGCTTTGAACCAAGATAAAACAAGACCAAGAGTCTACACTACATCCATGTGAGCAGCTCTATGAAGACGTAACTTTAGCACAGCGGTAGAGCTAACTGCTAATACCAGCATGCTAACAATGATGAGCAGGTGTGACGTCTCCATGTTAACCATCTTAGTTAAGCGTGTTAGCATGCTAACATTTGCTAATTAGCAATAAAATACAAAGTTCTGAGGCTGATGTGAACGCGATACGTTTTGCAGTATCGGACACATTTAAATTTCGACCTGATGGTGCCGCTAAAGGAAAACGTCCGGAGACCACCAATGTTAGTACAATTTATCCTTTGGGGCTAACGAATGTCTGAAACTAATTTCATGGCAAACCATCAAATAGTCGTTGAACTATTTCAGTCTGGACCAACAGCAACTGCCATTGCCATTTATAGAGCCAGGGTTAACTGCGGAAACGATCACTGTCACATCCCTATATCCCATATTAGAAGTAAAGCTACTCTATATTTCAGATGGCAGCATGACAAACTCATTAAACTCAGGTATACGTAATCCTCACACAGAAATACAGATAAATCATCTCCAGCTACAATTTTCCCCACCTGCACCGGCTGAACCTTATTTCTCCGATTTCAACCAGACTATATTTTTCTTTGCCTCTCAGCACAGCTTATGTAAGAGGCAGCCCGGTGTGATGGGGGATGGGGAGTTAGAAAAGGCACAGTACCCTTCAACTGGCATGAGAGTATACACCAGTCTTTAAAGCGATCCTCTCCTTGCCCACTCTGATGAACATCAACACCCGCTGGACCACTGAGGCTCAGATTTGTTCAATTGGCTTCCAGTAACTGACTGTACTGTGGAAAAAGAATAGATCACCTGGCATTCATTGATCTCCACTGGGACACACGGTCAGGGAGGATATCATTTCTCTGCTGCAGTGGGTGATGGGAGAAAGATGAGTTGAAGAAGATGGACGCGGTGGGCTTTCATTGGCTCAAACACAGGAGAAGTTAACCACAGTCAGACTTGCGCAGCATGAATGCTGAACTGCATTTAATACTTTTAAACAATGTTTGTTTTAGATGAAGCCCAAACAGGCACCAGAGCAGAGTGACGGAAACGCTATCATGGACGTGCTGCACTAATCAGAGACGAAGTTGAGGTGGCGAATAATGCGAGACGCCCTCAAAGTAAACACTGCATGCAGTGCAGCCTTTCAACGTGGTCAAATGAAATTAGTTTAAAGGAGATGTTTGATGTTATTTTGATACGAAGTGAAAAGATACTACGTGAAATGTAATGTAAGAAACAGCTCAGACATAGTCCACTGTCCAGTGATGTTTCGGTTTCTGATTATATATCATTTGATTTGTATAATGTTTTGTAAATTAAGTTTTCCGATGAGGGATTTTATTTTATTAATTTTAAAGATTACAGTTCAAACAAGTATGGGCAGGAAAAAAGCTTGGGTGTGCCCAGGATCAAAAATGCAACTTGACTGGCACACAGGCCCCACCATACGCCATGATGAAAATACAGCCCCGAGGGCTGGATATGTATTTGAAATTTCAATACATCAATTTCATAACATTCTTAAAAAAATGTTTAAAAGATGTTGCTTTTATCATAATATAAACCGAAAGATAACAAAACTAAATCGCTGTGCTCATTTTGAATTCAGCCGCATCACTTTAGTAAAACAGCTCAGGGGACTTGGATATCTTTCTGGAGGCGCTGCGGGAAGGAGAGACGCACGGAGAAAGTTTTCATACGATTCCTGCATATCAGGTTGCGATTGAGACGCACTGATCGACATTTGCCGCTTTCATGAATATCAAATTGTTCTGCACGTCGTTTTAAGCAGGAGAGTAAAGGTCAAAGCGTTCAGTCTGAGGACAAACTTTGCTCCCACTGCAATACATGCTGCACACACTGCAAACTAACGGGACAACTGAATCTGCCATGGCACTAAATGATGACGGGGAGAAAAAACATCAAAGTAGAAACAGGTAAAGATCATCTCTGATAGGAGTTTACAATTTATAGCATTTTTTCAATGTGATATTCATATCGTCTCTGTGTGTGTGTGTGCTCTCCTTATGACCCAAAACAAAACCTTATTTGGAGACAGAAATGGATCACCCAAATTAGAGGGAAAACAACATTGACGAGTGCAAAACACTATACCCCTCCCCCGCCACATTCCCTCACAAAGAAAGCGCTTAAAATGATGGTATTAATACGACGCCACCGGGACATATACAAAGATTTAAGTTCATGAACTATGGAGACACGGTTCGACTCATGGCCTGTGCTTCTTCTCCCAACATTCACAGTTTGTCCCTCATCCCAGAGACACGTGAAAGTGGTGGATTGAAGACCACCAACCAGTTATCGACGTGATCGACCCAGAATATAAACAGGCAGGTAACAAGATGAGCAAAAAAGTGTTTACTTCCTCCCAAGGAGAACCAGAGCAGAATTTTAATTCTCAGAGAACATATGCCTTGATTTGCGTAGCTGTAGTGTGAAGTATATTGTTAGAATGAGGGCTTTGACCTTTCTTTGTTGGCTTGACAAGAATGGAGCAGGGTAATACGAGGTCCATAATGTGGCTGCTACCAATAATATAGAATAAATATACCCCTCTCTATTTACAGTATTCTTTCTCCTCTCGTTACTGCCTCTCTGCATCTTTCATGGGTAGAAACAGTCTGTCACTAGGGGTGTAACGGTTCACAAAATGCACGGTTGGGTACGACACAGTGGAGCCACGGTTCGGTACGTTTCGGTACAGTAGAAAACTATAAATGCCAGAGAAATGTACTTGATTTTAAAATATATTTATTCATTACAACTAATGATTACAACGAATGATTGAACAATGATGGAACTATACCTGAGTGACGCATATTCTTCTTAGCAACACATAAGCATAAAAAAACAAAAACTGCTCCTTAATGTTATGTAGTATTGTTACTTACATCTTGCAAGAGATTTTTAATCTCAGTGGGACTACCTGGTTAAATAAAGGTTTAAAAAAAGAAAGAAAATAAATATATATATATATATATATTTTATTTTTTATTCAAACGTATTCGGTTCGTCATGCTTACCGAACCGTGAGCCTCGTACCGAACGGTTCAATACGAATACGCGTATCGTTACACCCCTATCTGTCACACATGGGAGAGGACCACTTACAAGGGGAGTCTAAGGGCCCTTCCCCTGAAAAAGTTGATTTAAAAAAAAAAAAAAAGATGTTTTCCAAACATTGTTAAAACTATCGTTTGTGGAGCTTTTCTGCTGGAGGCTGTTTGCTTTAACAGATTAATGAAGCCTGTTTAAGCACTGAATAGCTGTTATCCCACAGTAAATAACGTAACAACAGACTCACTCTTGCTCTATATTCTGTATATGTCCTGAGCTGAAGTCGGTTTCAGGCTGTTTATATGTATAAATAAAACATGTGCATGTGCACCCACATGTCTGTTATATACAGAGGGTCTGACAGCTGTCTAGCATCACCTGCTGCCGGATCAGACTTCTCCAAAAAAACAACAACTGGTGAACTGCACTTGCAAACCCCAAGACATGGGAGTAGAGAAAAATATATAAAAACTATTTCCTGAATGATGGATTGTCACTGGCCAAATATCAGCAGTCGGTACTTGGGAACTCTTAAAAGACCAATCACCATCTTTTGACAAAGTGTGTTATAAATTCAGAGTTCTTACCCCCAGTATTTTCTGTTTTACCTTCCTCTTCCACAGCAATTCCAGGTTTAGAGTCTCGCCCAAGGACACTTTGACACGAGGAGCCAGGCATCTAACCGTCAATCTTGCGATTAATGGACGACTCGCTCTACCTGCTGAGCCACAGCTGCCCCGTATTATTAAAGTTGTTGGCTAAATATCTATTTCAAAGCCATGCACGGCTGGTACTGTAGATGACATATTTGTGCAATGCAATCAACAGAAAACTGTGTTTGACAGGAAGTTATTTATTTGTAAAGATTAAACGGAATGGATTGGGGGTTGGTGGAGCAGCTATAGTGCATGTACACCAGCAAGTCAATGTGAAGTCTCTTTGCCCAAATACAACTGCAACAATATTCGTGCAAAAGTACTTTGTGGCCAAGTTTGTCTGATTTCCATTTGTCTATTTTTAAGTATTGTCATACTTGCGTCTGACAATATATCAGAACAGAAAGGCAACACGAGGCCTTGACCTCAAATATCCAACGACAAAATCTGCACGTTTGAGGGATTACGTCTGATAAATAGTCCTGACCGGCTGAAGGATTCTCTGCAGCACAATGAGAATTCCTTGTTTTATAAGCGCTACAAAGCCACGTTGTTACGAGGAGCCAGTGCAATTTATTACCGTTAAACTTTTTGGTTGTTTTTCAATTCGAACTTTTTGACAGCAGAAATAAAATGAATGCTTTTATTGGGCATCATTTTGTGTCTTTTACAGAGGAAATCAAATATTAATATCATCGTGGGCAATACATCGAAATACTCAGAGGCTTTTGTAAAAAAAAAGGTAAGTATGGATATATATATATATAAATATGCCAGCGTTTTTGACAATTTACTGACTTTTTAAACTGTGAAACAATGAATCAAAAGCCAATTAACAGCGGAATCGGTGAGGCAGCCCTCAGGCATCGACAAGTGGCCATACAGGTGGGCTCATCACAGAAGGACACTCACATCTAACACCTGCAGTCCTGTAATTGCCTCTTCTGATGGGGCCATTTGGCCTGGCTATCGGAGTGTGTGACGGCGAACGATGAGAGAGCGTCAAAAGGAGCGCCGGCCAGACTCGATTGAACAAGACGTTTAACTTGGGGACATAAAGACTAACCATGATCCTCCTGGGGCCCCGAGAAAACACACATATAAATGGTACACGCACACGGCCACAACAGAAAGTTATTAATGCTCAGGTGTTGCTCCAGTTCTGCTCCAAGCACTTCACCAGCAAAACTGCATCCCGCGAGGAGCCACAATCAGCACCCGCTCGCTCCCCAGCAATCATTTACAGCTGCCCGATGTCCTCTGGCCAAACTGGATCCGCAATCTCGTAATAGTCTCCCGCACTGTATCTCGGTTGATTTAAGTCTCTGCAGCAGCGACAGACCTTCAATCTGTCGGTTTTATCATTGGAATGGAGCAGCAGGCTCCTAGGACGAGACGCTAATGGGGGAGTCGGGGAGGTAGAGGGGGGGGGTAGATCAGGTAGCTATAAATCTGTCTCAGAGGGACCCTTCACAGAAAGCACACAAGTGAGCCGTGTGACGGATAACCCTGCCGGGGTAAAGGGTATTGATACATCCGTCAGAAAACCGAGACGCCGTGCTCCATCTCATTGGAAAGATCGGAGCAAAGTGTAGCGTAAACGGCAAGAAAGTCCAAACGCAAAGACGAGGACTGCAGTCGCCTGAGCAAAACTTAGTGAGCAACAGAGATGATGGAAACTGTAATAACCAACACAATGATGTCTCCAGTACGGTGAGAGGGAGAACGATTGATTGAGGTTGCTTTTACCCGCTTTGATTCAGTTCAAACTGACTTTGGTGCATTTCCCTGTTTGGTTCTTGTATTTTTTGGCAGTAATTCGGTATAAACACAAACTGAACCAGAACTAAAAGACAACATTGTATAATTTGTTCCCATTTCTACAACAAACTACAGGTATTAAAGCACAATACAAGATCTAAAGGTTTTAAAAAGGCAGCTGCTCTTCCTTATCAACAGCTTTTCTTCACCCAGACTATGTGGCACGCATAAAAGCGAGATAAGACCAAACTTCATGGCTACTACACTTTTTCTTTGCGCACACACACACACACACACAGTCATATTATAAAATGTCATTATCGGTGCCATGTATAGAACCTTCCATGGACCAGTGAATAAAACAGAACATTGTCTGCATGGAATTAATGGCACGCAAATGTGGGATAATGGATTCAACAATATATTCTGCTCCAGCAATGTATTCACGCAATGTTCACTTCCCTGGTCTGAGTATTACTACTTTATTACTCGTAAATTCTACAATAATGCAATGACAGCAGATTTGAACCAATGTATACTTTGGGCTGATTGTTTTGGACGTTCCGTTGCTGTGAAGAGGAAGCTTCTCAGGCACCAGAATCAGAGCGCTAGAGTATTTGAACACACTTTCTTGTTGCAGTTGGGGACAAATCGCTGCTAAAATAAACCCAGAAAGTAAATTGATTTTAAGAGCAGCTTATATTCTCCGTTTTGGCAACAGTGTAATCTTCAGCTTCCATCCGCCTTTAGCAGAGTACCTAACTGAATTTAGCTCAGCAATGGTGCTACTTTTTATTTTAATTGTCATTCTAGCTGGAAAAAAATGAAGGCTAAAGAAAGAATGATACATGCAGTCGCAGCCTGTTCATCATTCAAACTGCGGGGCTGGTTGGGGATAAAGGAAGCAGCGGATCTCCCCAGAGTAGAGGGATAACAGACATCTATTAATCTTACCTCCTCTCCTGTCAGGTAGTACGCCGCCAGCAAGCCGCCAACGTAACGGATGTTCACCTCAAAGAGGGATGCCTCACCGTTCTGTTGAACCAAGAGAGAGATCAAATTGTCAAATGTCATTTTCAGCAAAGGCCTCAGTTAGTGGTAAAGCAGCACAGTGGTGTTCACGGGACAGTTGTAACATTGTAGTCAACATACTGGTAGTTGTGATTACTTAGATGCGAGTTTTCATGGTAAATGTATGAAATAGCTGGGATAGCTGATCAATTAACTGCCCTTTGAGACCCCTTTGGCAGCCCACATGTGGATATTAATAGCGTATTTTCCATCACACACTGTAAACTTATGAAATCTCTGTGAATCATAGGCATGCTTTTTAGTGAGTATGTACAGCGACTCGACTGTGTGTGTTCGTCTAACGACAAGTAAAATAAAGAACATCAGCAGACTTCGGCAGTGAATCTCCCTGACCACAGCAGCCAGGGTTGCTAGGAGGATGTGACAGAACTAAAGAAAACAAACTCCACTGATTGGCTAATTGATTGACCTCATTATCCCTCATTAGGACATTGTGGTGCATTCACAAATCTGTGACAGTATAACACGGTGATGATGATGATGATAACAAGCCAATACAGAAGTGCAACTTCAGAATCAGCATTAATTGCCAACATCAAAGGTTCAATATCAATGTATTAACATCATCTTCACCGCCAGATTAAAACCCCAAAAATACAGTGTCGTCCAGAGGGAAGGCCAGAACTATGTGAACCTCCCATGCTCCTCTTCGTCGCTCTGTCCACCAGCTGCGATGGAGGTTCCCTCTCCAAATAAATCAACAACTCGAGCCAGGCCAGACTCAAAAAGTCAGGTCAGAAAGTTCCACTATGACAGCTTACATGGAGAGGTGCTGTGCTAAGTTGCCATTTCTGTTTACCGACATTAAACGTATTTCTCTTCTACGTGAAATATAAAATATGAGGTCACACTGAGTGTGTTGAAATAGAACAACATAATTATTGCCTCTTACGCGAGCTCAAGGTTGGATCTGTCAGGAACTCTTGGAGACCCATTGAGAAGGAAATTGTAATTGGGTGCCAGAGAGGGCAATTAGCTGCACTCTGAATAGCATAGAGATGTGAAGTTACTGGCTTCGGTTCAAGGGGTGTGTGTGTGTGTATATATATATATATATATATATACACACACATCAACAAATCATCAAATGTGTTCTAATTTGCTGTCAATTTCATTTTACTAGAAATATTTCTCAACATGTCCCCAACTTGGCAGCATGTTGACAAATAAAGGAAACGTTGAGAAGATCAATACCTCTCTCGTGTCCGTTTGGTAAATGTGAAGCTCTTACGCTAACCTGTTAGCTTAGCATAAGCCAATAACATTAACACTTGGTTTGTTGTGATATTAAATAGTATATTAGTAAGCTTTAGAGGTAGTTGGATTGTGTTATCTTTGCACAGAGCCTAGCTGTTTCCTCCTCTTTCCAGTCTTTATGCTACGCTAAGCTAACCACCTGCTGGCTCCAGCTCCATATGTAGTGTACAGACATGGCAACGGTATCAATCTTCTCCTGTAACTCTTGGCATATATGAGAATCAGCATATTTCACACCCAAAATGTCGAACTATTCCTTTAAAGTGCATTGTCCTTGTTATGTGTTATGGAACTTTATAAATCAGGTCATAACAGCAGGACTGTTTTACAACCACGGTGCTGTGTGCTCCGTCCCTGAAGTCGGCACCCTGGTGACACTTCTTGAGACGGAGCACTGATGCCTCTGGCAGGGCAGCTGAGCTGAGCTGTCTTGCCAACCCTGAAATGAGTGGCCCATTCAGTGATGGCAGTGATTAGGAACGGAGTGTCTATTGATCACCAGGGACAGTGGCACTCAGCAAGACAGGCAGGAGATACAGTGAGGGAGGACAAGTAACGCCGACTATGGTTTTGGCAGGACCCGGGGCTCAGAAAGAGCACACAAACACAACTTACATCACATGCAAGATATCAAAACAATGTCAAAGTTCTCCGAGAGGCAGTTCACAAAGTCTGCACTTAACTGCACAGCAGACTGGATTTGGCTCTGACTGAGGCTCACTGTGGAACTGGTTGGAGTTTCACAGGGTTTTCCAGCTTGAGATGTGTGTTTGTCCAAAACAAAAAGTGCATCACTTTTTTCTTTTCATCGTCCAAGTTTAATTTACAAAACACTTTTCAAAGCTGTTCGGCCTGTGCAAGCTTAAGCTGGTAATTGGAAAAAAAAAACATCTGGCTCATTTGAATATCAGGAATATCATAATATATTATTTTCTTCTCATAATTCCGTTATGACAAAAAGGGGGAAGACTAAAATGCATCGTTTCATTTCAGTGACGAATTAAGTTGATTCAAGATGTATGGTAAAACGGATGTTTTCATCCGGCTGAAAGTACAACGTGATATTCATGACGAACAAAAAAGAAAAATCAATAAAGAGCAGATTATGGTAAATGTCAACATGAATAATTCAGTTTCACTCATTGCGCTATTGATTAGCCTTTTCTCCGACTCAAGTCCGAATGTGACCGGTGGTGTCATCTCAGTTTATTACAGTTTGATGCAGTTTTAGACCTAATTTATAGGTTCTATGTTTAATTGTCCTGCAAATAAATGATAGATGAATCAGGAGGAAATCATAAGTGGTTCCCCGAAACCACTTCTATCCCAAAAAAAAGCAACCAAGAGCCTAAATGCTGCAGCAGGGAGTTCAATCTGACTGTGCTGCTGCTCCTCGAGGCACATTTAAGTGTGGGGTGCAGCAAGTATGACAAAGAAATCAGGTACAGTGAATCACACCTGTTTTTTTTACTCTTTTTTTTTTTCTTGTCTCTCTTCACGGTGCTCAAGCGGAGGACCTGATTAGGAGGCAACACAAGGTTGTCAGAGTAAACACAGGAGCGCGAACCACCTCTGCCACTAAAAAGGGAAAATGAGACTCTCTGAAGGATGATTACTCAACAGCAAGAACAAGTCTGCATTGCAAGTCTATACTGTAAATACATGGAGGCGATTTGAATGCATAGCTCCTGTGTCGCCTTGTCTCGATTATGGGCACTTTTACGCCTAACCCGTATGTTTCGCTTAAACTGACGTCGGTGCGTTTGTGCGGCGAGTACGGTTTATTTGGTGCGGTGTGAAATCTGTCAAACCCTGGTCCACTGCAGACCAACTAATTCAACCGAGACCACTTCCAAGGCCACTAAACTAACGATAAACACATGTTATGTACCTGTACTGTTCAGGAAGTGATTATTAATCTGTGTATTGGTGTAAATCATTTAGTAATCTTGAGAACCAGACAGTCAAAACATGTTTTCAAATGAACCAAAATGAGGTGTGAAATAAAATTTAAAAAAAGCAAAGTCGACCAGTTGAACGTCTCAAACTAAGCACGCACCTTGATACCGTATTTAACAATGCTTCACGTCTTGTAAATATGCACGATACTAGGCGAATAATTTGCATTTTAATTGTTCGACGTAATGTAATTGCTGTGCAGGAGGAGCCACGGCAGAAAGGACAATGAATTAATGAGTGTAATGACTCGTTGGGTACGCTGCCGCGGTACCTTGTAGGTGTTCTGCTTCACCAGCACCGCGCCGTGTTTCTGACAGTGTTCGATGCTCGTTTCACTGTTGATGAGTATTCATCATCCATCAACAGCCATGGCGAAGACTGTCGTCGGACTCGGCCCAGATTTGCCCGGGACATGAGCCTGATTGGCTGCCGTGCGCCAAGGAGCCGAGAGAGGACGGCTGCCCAGTGGCGTGTCCTGCTCACGCGCTACAATGTAATGATTTACTGCTCATAAAGAGGCAACGTTGTCGCTGCGCAGATGACTCGATGGCTTAAAATGGCTCCAACATTTCAAAAGCCAAATTAGCCTGATGTGACAGAAAAGAAAAAAAAATGTATCCGATGAGTCAATGATAAAAATTAAGCAGATGATTGCCTCTCCGACCCGAGCTGGTGATTCACTCCTTAAGACTGTGATTTAACTTAACATCGCTAATTAAACATGGGAAAAATCATGAAAGGGACCAATTAGATCCTGCTACTAATCTCTGTCAGTCTAGCATGCAGCAGACTGGAAGCTGCTGCCTCTGCTTCCCCAAGGCAGCTCGTCTCCGCCCAGCTACTTTCACCACGGAAAGCTGTGGCTGGTTCTTCCTTTTCTTTTTTTCATAGTACAGTAATTACAGTCTTGTTCAGCGTCCAAAGCTTTGAAAGCAGTCTCCAACATTAGCGTTAATGACCACTAACCTCTGATGGAGAAGGGAGCTTATAACATCAAGCATATATGAAAAGAAAAAAGGGGGGGGGGGGGGTTCTCACAAATGATGAGCCCACACAGCTCAATATTTAACCTCGCTGTAAAGAGTGAGTGATGAGATATTATTAAATTGTTTGATCAGAGTTCAAATTCACTGGACCGCAAAGCTACCGAGTGTGGTGACAAATTACAGAATTGTGTTCATGGATATTTGCATTTTTATAAGATTGCTTTAAAAAAAAAAAAGCGTATACTGTTGTTAAATGAGGCTTATCCAAAAGAGTTAACAATGTTTTCTTTCACCGTTTGGTCATTGCCGTATATGAGCATGTTCCAAGAGACTGAGCCTCTTCTCTTCTACGAGCTCACCCTAATGGCAAATAAAATAAATAATTGAACCAATCAAATAGAGTGTGTGTCGCCGTCGGTGAAAAGCTCCTTTTAATTTGACAATCAAAACATCAGCGAGTCGCGTCTCTTCGTCTGAAGCCTTCATTCACGGCGGTAATTTGAAATGGAAAGTGACTGTTTCCGATTCTTCAAATAGCATTTTAACTGACAGACATTAGCGCGTAATGGTTATCAGTCGTGATACATCAAGTTCTTTTGTCTTTCATTTGACTGCTCCGCTCTTGTTACATTTCCCATGATGCATCTTTGCAAGCTGGGTGTAGATGCTTCAGTGAACGCCTATTCCCAGCCCTGACCAATAAAACCCGTAATGAACGGTCCGAGCAGAGAGGCATTAAGATAAAGCATTGGCTAATGGTTCGAATCTCATCAGGTAATGATTTCCATTTCATTTCTTTGATAACACTTATCTTTTACAATCTAGGTAATTAATCAGTGGCTTACGTCTCCTTACACATCAATAGATGCGCACACACCAAGGAGAGAATGGAAACATCTCCACTAAATGCATTCAATTGTAGATTAACAGCCTGGTGAATAATTAATCAAATGTGGAAGAGTGATAAATGATAGCTGAATTACAAAAGGCAGCCCTCCATCTTTTCCCTTCACAAACCCAGAAAATGTGTCGATCTGCATCTGTCTATTTCCAGAGTGTCGTCCTTTGATGCTCTCTCTATGCGTCCACAAATAAACACCCGTGCAGAATCAGGAGGGTAGCGTTCTGCGTTCAGGTCTTTTTGCTCTCCCGGGGGTTTGCAGCAGCTCCCCACCGAGTCCTCATAATGTTCGGGTCTCGTGGGACTTCGCCGTGCTCTCACTCTGCCATTATTATTATTATTATTCAGCCAGCTGCAGTCCATCCTCCCTCTCACTGACTCGGTGTGTAACGCTGTGCCTCCGTCTCTCATCACATGCCTCCCACTGTATTTGGCCTTGCTGAATGAGCCACATCCCTCACTTTGTCTGCGCCGCTTGCTCCCAAAACTGCCGACAAGAAAATAGAGGCACTTGAGCTATGTTCACGTTGATATGTTAAACACTCTGTCCTGTAGTCGAGGTCCTTAACTGAGCTAATCAATGCATCAATTAGAAACATTTCTGTTGTCAGAAAGTAGTAAAAAAAAGCTTGTAACGTATTTCCCAGAGCCCAAAGTGATTCAGGTAATAATACCCTGAAGTCATTCATTGATGTTTTTCAATCTACAAATTCTGTCTTCATCTTATTAGCAGTGTTTTTGTAACAGATTCCACAGGGGAAAAAAAAAATGAAGAATGATATAAAGACGTGCTGGTAAATACCCGTAAGGACGAACCACCCATGCAAAATGTCCTCTGCCCTCTAGATCCTGTGACAGAATGTCAGCTCAGCTTGACCTCAGCTCCGGGGCACGCCGTGCACAGCGTGGTTATCGGTTATCGGGGGTCAAAGAACAGCTCCGCAGAGGTAATCAACAACCTCGCTCCAGGTCCTCTCGTTACCGACTGATGCCACTTCATACTGTCCTCACACGTGAGCAAAAAAATGTATTAACTGAACAAAAATAGGCCGATTTACAAGCTTTGAGATACAAAATATGGACACTGAATGAATATCTACCTCGAAAATGTTAGAAACAGTGTCACGGACAAATCTAAATATATGTTTGGTTGCTCAAAAATATTTTAGGATAATAATCTAACACTTGATATTTGCCTGAGGCGTATGCAAACTATGCTCGAAATAGTTGCCAATATATTTCTCTCCATTTCCAGCGGTGTTACGCGTGCGCGTTGCGCTTCAGCAGACACAGTGGATTGTTTATAGGTTGGTGAGACGCTGCCGGCAACCTCTGAGACGATCTGATGAAGTTCCTCTCCCTCACAAGTCTACTCTCTCACCAAGCCGTCACTGGTTCTGTGAAAGGAGCGCGTGTCTCGTGTGGAAGTCTTGTGAGCTCCGTCTGGCCTCTGAGCCCGGCACCCTTCTGAGGTGGAGCAGATTATAAGCAACAACAATGAGCAATGTATCTGCGCTCATTCCAGCAAAAAGTCAATAAGATCCGGATTGCACCAGGACAGATATAAATACACTCGAGCTACGTTCAATCTACCGGTACATGCTTTATCTTGTTGCAAACTCTATTTGACTGTGATGAAATGGAGACCTCTCAAGCTGATGCAGGCTTTTTGTTCTGCACACAGACATCTCAAGCTGACAGAAGATTTGAGGGTTTTTTTTTCCTACTCTGGGATGTTGCTGGGAGGAACTGAGAGGTGAACAACTTCCACCGAAGTTTCAAGAAAATACTATGCTATTCTGCTTCATTCTGCTAGCAACACAGCCCCCGCTGTGGTTTTCTTCACATTGCAGCATCGTCAAGCTCACAGCAAGTGACCACAACACCAAATGACCAAAATAACCCCAAACGCCAGCGGCTCTGTGAGGCTGCACGCAGGCACAGAAGTGCACACGGTCGCATCGACAGCGGTAACATGCCCGATGTCCACACGTGAGATGGTGACCGTGTTCACCATCTTGGTTTAGCATGTTAGCATGCTAATTCTTGCTACTTAGCACTAAATATAAAAAGGTAAAAAAAAAAAGATGTAACCTGATGATGGAATGAATATATGGACATTTTGGCAATCCATCAATTAGTTTTGAGACATTTCTTTCATACAACAAACTGTGTGTGCCTGTTTTAGGGATTGCCTACACATCCACACGACTGCATTGCCCGGGGGTGGAAAAATGCACCAGAACCATGTCAGAAATAACACGGCTCCCATCTCCAGTCTCTCCCAATGACACCCGCGAGACTTCATACTCATTTGAGTCTCACCTGAGACGTGGAATCATGGGCCTGACTGTGCTAATTATACAGAGACACTTTGCCGCCCCGGTTTGGCTCGGGAGATGTTCACTGTGGTCCCTCGGGAGTTATTGCCGGTGCATGTTGCTACTTACGCTGAAGATGCTTCATCAACAAGCACGCAGGGGGACAGTTTAGTCTATAAACAGCAAAAAATAAATCACAAGACACAAGATTTCACTGGGAAAAGATGTGAACGACTTCCGCTTCTGAACCAGTTCAGTGCGACAGCAAATACACATTATTACCACAGAGGATATGAATAAGTTACCCGAAATACTATCAAATGTCCCTGAATGTTCTGTTGGCAGCAGCGACAGCCAAAAGTCAGCCTGCAGGGTAATAACACACGACTGACAAATGAATAGAATATATGCTTTGATTCGGTCGACTGAAAATGTAACAAGAACAAAACTTCTAAATCCCTAATCATACTAAAGCGGTAAAGGCAGCAACGAACAGTTATTTTCATTAAAGATTAATCTGCCTTTTAAATTCTCGATCTAACGATCAAACGTTTGTTTAAAAAAAATGCTTAACATTTAAATAAATATAAAATATCCAGCGCAATATCCCAGTGTTGAGAAATGCAAATAAGTTGTTTTGCCTGATTTTTCAAAAGTTCCAGTAATCATTCAAATAGCTGCCAATTCTAATTGGATGAATACGATTTTTTTTATTTATTTTTTTATAAATTTTTTTGTTGAAAGACACGAGACAATATTAAGACAATACATAGACATATGAATAGGATTATTGACTAATCGTTTCAGCACAAAAAACATTACAAACTACTTAATAATCACACCCCAGGTGCTAATCAGTGTCTTAGTACTTCCAACAAAACAGACCCTTACAACATAGCTATGAAGATCAAAATGTTCCTTATGATGAACCAATAAGGCCGGTGGACTGACTGACTGTCAAGGTAGCTAATAAGTTGCACAGTTGCTTCTAGCATCTCTAAGAAAATGACAGGCTTGAGAGTAGCAGCCGTAAGTAGGAGCTTGTAGTGTTGTGGAATAAAACATAATGGTCTGAATGATATTATTTGTACCTTTGTCTTGTTATTGCTGGTTTCTTTTCTCCTTCATACAGCATGTGGACCCCTGAATGAGTCATCTCAAACGGCCCATGACCTGTAACATTTCAGGTAATGTGTGTTTGGCCCCTCCTCCGCTCTGGATGTTTTTCTACCGGCGTCTACCATTACTTTGAAATCATTTTTCCTTCTTCAAAGCCTATAAACTCATCCATACCAAGGTAGAAAAGAAATACTAAATATTGAAAATAAAACCTCTTCTTTGCAGAACACATATCCATCAATAAACCAATCACAACACCCTGATAGGAGATCTGTCCATATGCGTGTATTCAAACCGCGAGAGAATGAGAGCGTTCGAGTAAAACGATCATCGTGATCTATTCCCATTGTGTCGTTGTATCGCACCACATCCAATACATTTCCTGATGACGGAAGAGAAACGCTGAATCAGATTATAACTGATATAGAGAGTGTTGAAGTGACAGAGTAGTGAAAGAGTAGAAGAGGAGGACGAGGAGGAGGAGAGGGTCTCGAGGACTAACAACATGAGGAAATACAACCCGCATTAAACCCTCTTAATTACCCGATTTTAAATGAGATACGGTCTGATGACCAGCTGGAGGAAAATTGCTGGACCATAACTCAAAAGTCATAGAGCACTGACCAAACTGCTGATAGAGGATCCTCATAATACGGCAACATACTGTACAGCAAGGCAGACTGAAGAACCCCCATAATGCTAACTGCCTGTGACAATGCCAACTACTTCTTCAAGCTTTGTGCAACAACAGCTTGTGGGAAAATATGCCAAAAGCCATCACTGAACATTCTGGCGCTTCCTTTGTCTCGGTAATTGGCTCTGCCGCCAGAACGGACCGGTCTGTCTGCTGAGCAGCTCGTCAGGATCTACATCAGGAGCCTGGTGTTTGTTTTAAAGTCATATGTTTAAGACATATTTCAAGAAATGTAATTGTTCACTTGGAACAGAGTTTTAAAACCGATCGCTTCGACGGTTGTCCGAGCCGCCTGGTGGGAGGAGACAGACTGAGATATCATCTCTGTACTTCTGTAATGTCTGTCCCTGTCTGTCTGTCCTCATCCATTGCTGACAAATAACAGACCGGCAGTGCCTTCCTGGGACAAGACCCACCAACACCAGCTTTACTACAAAATAACTGATCAATATGATCAGATATGGTTTTTCTAGCTTGCCAAGACCATAACACAAAAAAGTTTCTTTTGTCAAATTCATTTTATTATTTATTCTCTTGAATACATTGTATGTCCCTTTGGAATAAAGCGTCTGCTAAATGGCTGTAATGTAATGTGAATATAATTCATTCAATCTTAAAATAATTGAAAGATCTGCAACAAATTGAAAACAATGCTTGGCTGGTGGAGTAATTCTACAAACTGCATTGTGCAGACACAGATTTTAATTATAATTATAATGTAAAATGTACAATCGTAGTATGCAATGTACAATCCAAATGTAAAACTGATCCCCCTCCTGAGCCACAATCCCATCTTTCATCAATGCCTTTAATTTGGGTTTATAAATGAGAACACTCTTGACTTCAAGTGTCACTTCTTCCAGTTGCTCTTGTACTGCATGTATTTCCTTAAGTGGTATTGCGATACAATTAGGACATCAGAAAATATCCTCAGGCTCTTGGAAAGCTCGGTGAACCGAGTGTATCTGACGAGTGTGTATCTTGAGCCAGCGAGTCATTTTTATCAGAGGCAGGCGTGTAGATGTCCAAACTGCATGAGGTAGTTCAGTCTCAAAATGATGATCTCCTGTGACACATACATATTTCTCAAGTGTACTGCGAAGACTCTGAGGTGATGCAGTTATTTGATATCTAAAAACACTTTTGTACGCTAGCGCAGGTAAGTGTGTGTGTATATATACACTAAAGCCTCACATCTCTCCCCGTTTTACACAAATCAATCTCAACTTCATTCACCATGTGAGCAGAACAACTGCCGTACCAAATTCATAAATGTGAATAAATGTGCTTTAATTTCTATAAAACTGGCTGATATTTCTTCAGAGAAGCCTGAACCGCCGCTCAAAGATCTCATCATTAGATATTAAGACAATCTGACATCTAATCACTGATTTCAAGACAGAAAATCCCGACTACCCTGAAAATATCATTATATTTGGAGAATTAACCAAAATTGCCACTAATACGTCACGTCTACTTGTCCCAGAAGTGATGGAGCAGCGGCCCTTGGTGGATGTGACCCCCCCAGAGGAGACCACCGCTGAAGGCACGAGGGACTGAGATTGATGGATTGTGGCAGATCACACCCAAAGTGCGACAAAGTGTGACGACGCAGCGTGAAGTGTAAATCTGTGCGTGTTGTCTTTCTGATCGGCCACAGGGACACAGCAAAGCTGAGTGTGTGTGTGTGTGTGTGTGTGTGTGAGAGAGAGTCATGCCTCTCTCCATGCATACATATCTATAATATCTAGAGGCGTAGAAGCTGAAAACTGAGGGTTTCCATTGATGTGTCGGTGAAATTAACGCTCACCGTGGATCCTTCATGGCCTCGAAATTGGCGGTGACCAAGATGTTGCTGAGCTCCACCAGATAAAAGCACATTATAGACGCACCGTTCAGGTGTTTTTGCCCTGATTATATACTGGGGCTGCTCCCCGGTGGAATAAATAGGCATGCACAATTGTAGGCTTGATAATATCTATTCCCACACAATGGCGTGCTGTTCAAAGACACCGGGGGCATCAAGTGCACGATGCCACACATGCAAACCACATTCAGGATTGTTTTCTGAACAATAAACCCAAAAGAAATAAGTGTTTTTAAATTCTAATTGAGGCAAATTTAGTCAGTAAACAAATCTTTTCACAGTGGAGGAATCTGACACCTTGTCATACCAGGCAGGGAAAAGGTGTAATTATTGCCTTGTGTCTTCAGTACGACGTTGACAGCCATAATGACATAGTCAAATTTGTAAGCGTTGTGTAATTGCGCGCCATTACGTAACCCGCACTTTAGCACAACTGGTGGAAAGCGCGACTGTGAGGCCCGGAAATGGCCTCTCTTATTTGACAAACTGGCACTTGTTAGCACAAAACCACACAAAAACCTGTCCTGGTTGGCTCCCAATCCCAACAAGATATCAGAACTGGCAACCCTCAGTTGTTCCCGACCCCGTCGTTACGGAAACAGCCATGGCCTCTTTTAGCCTCTTCTCTCCCACAATTTTTTACATCTGGAAAATACATCCCTTCGACCCCTCCACTCTCCTCTTTCTTTTATTGATCACATTTTCTGCCCCACAAAGGCCTTTCAAAGAGGCAGAGAATCCCATCAGCTGTTAACACGGCGTGGCCAGTGGCCACCCAGGAAGCTTTTGATTCCTGCTGGAATGTCCCGAGCGTTGGAAAAACTGCCAAACTCAGTGGACACAATGTTGGTGTTAAGAGCACAATAGCGGGGCTTAAAATCAATCCGGCATGCAACGCCGCTGCTGAAAACGTCGTTATCTTAATGTAGTGGGTACCCGCCAGCTGACCGAGACTTTAAAAGCGAGGTAAAAGCAAATGATAACAATTAGAGAATGGGTTTCTTACCGAGTTTAGGTCCAGGCTGGTCTGCACCCACTCCTTGGCATCGTTATATTCTTCCATCAGTCCCATAATATAGAGTGTGTCCAGTGAGTCAATGATGGAGGCTCCTCTCAGGCCACCTGCAAAAATGCACAAGAGAACTGAGTTAGTGCCGTATCCATATATGATGAACCCGATTACATTTACACCTGGTATTAATATGCGTCTTCAGCCCCCCCCACCCGGTCGAAGCTTTGAACATAAGAAATGTTGCTCTGACAGCCCTGGCGTTATGTATTTCTGCCCACGTGTGGATTAAACGCAATTACATTTACATTTGTGTTCAGTACGGTCTCATATTCAGCCTCAATGCATTTTGTGGTCAAGCACTATCCAATTGCATTCCGATCACCCAAAATGCATTTTAATGAAAGGTGTAAATGAGGTAAGAGATGTGTGGCTCAGGAGAAATTTCACATGTAAAAACATTGATTTAATTACATACAAATATATGATTGCCTGGTTGGCATATGTCCTATTCAGGGATTAGCAATTGTAATGTTGTTGTATTTGTTTACAGCTATATTATAGTGTGTTATAAACTATTTATTAAGTATCTACAAGAGACATATGAATGCTTCATGGTGGAGGCAGTGATACTATTTAAGGGTGTGCAAGGTGAAAAGAAATAGCAAAAACAACCATTGAGAAGACGCAGTGACGATCACATGTCAAACAACAACGGGCAAACTCACCTGTGTTACCGCCTACTTCTTCTACCTGGGTCATGAACAAGACTTTTCTCTCCCCACATGTACTCACGTCTGCTCGGTCTTTACATAACTTTAGGTTCTTGTGTTAGAGTTGCAAAGTGATAACAGCATGGTGTGTTTCGCTGTATTTGTTGTAACAGTGATGCTAAGCTACAGTACTTCAATCACTAATCCCTGAGACGCTGAATGAACACACCCAGATGGTGTTTCCTTTGTGGAAACTTTCCACAATGCCAGTGTAAACATGTGAAATTGAGAAGAGTAACACTTGTAAAAGGAAATGAAGCAGTATACAACAAATAGCTGACAATTAAATGAGTTACTTGACTGTTACATAAGTTGTTGGAAGGTAGATAAGTACTCAGATTTAACCCCAAACCTTTATGCGTCCGATTAGCCACAGCAACTTGACAGCATCCGTGATGTAAAAAAAGTAAAACATGAAAGTCCTTCATACAGTAAGCTTCTGTAATTGTTGCAGTGATGTTGAACGATAATACTAAAACAGCTCTGAGTGGCCCAGATGAAAAGCCTCCGCTACAAAGCATCGATCGCTGTACTGTAACATGAAAGTCAAGTCATTTAGGAATCAACCACCAGAGGAGATAAAAGAACCGATACACTTTGATGATGGCAAACATTTAACGGCTGCTCCTGGATTAGTCGGCGTATGTGTTCCCTTCGCTAATTCTGTGTGTAAATGTTGCATTCACGGTGTTTAAAATGTGTGTTTGTGTGTGTACAGTTACTCTTAATGTCTGTCTTTATGAATCTCATTTCAAGCATTTCATTTATTTTCAAAAACTAAATGAGAAACACTAAAGGGTGTATATTCCATACTGATGGCCTTATGAGAGATTGCATGGCCTATTTTCATTCTCATATGACCAAATAATGAGCCTCCCAGAGACAACTAGGCACAAAGGAAAAATAAACATTGTCCTTAATGAACTACTGTAAAAGAGTTAAAGGGCAAATTGTGCTTTGTAAGTTTAATAACAAGACAATGTGACTAAATAGACTGTGAATCTCACTGCTCAGGGGCTCACATTGAAGATCACTCGAAAAAAAAATGTGGAAGCTGACCTGATTAAATGAGAAGTGACGAAAACTCTTCATCCCTGAGAATAACGTATCCAACAGTAGATGGCTGGATTGACGTGACGCAACCACACGGCAACCTGGCACATCAAAGTCCTTCAGCTTTCATCAGGAGTTATTGTTACAGCTCAGCAAACGTGCAAATAATAAGCAAACCTTTGGCCGACAAAACTCTTGCAGATTTTTCCGGCTTCTAATTCGTTATACGAAACGATGCAGGGCTGCAACTGATAATTACTTTTAGTTTCATTAGTTAATTGTTTAGTCCATAAAATGGCAGCATAAAAAACTAAAGTTGAAGCCTTTTTGCTTAATTCTAACAATAAATGATTTGGTCTCTGCTGCTGCTTTCATGCCGTGAAGCCAATAAACAGAAAATAATGAGCTGTTGTTGAAGACCTTTCTGTCTGTTAACTAATCAATTGAGTCACTAATTGTTTGGTACTGTAATGATGCACAGCTGAAGTGACCTAAACAACAAACTCCTTCACGGATTAGCTGATGAGGTTAGTCCGGCTGCCGAAGGGCACGCAGGACAGGGGCCAATGGCTTGGCTTCACTGGATGATCGGCGCCATATGCTTGGACCATAAATCCCGTACTATTAATAGTCTAAGAGGCAGAAACACACTGAAGCTCTGTGCGCCTTCCAAATCACTTGTAAAGCCACACAACATGACTTCTTCTCATTAGCTTTTTCTTGTTTTGTTACACTTAACCCCATACCAAGCTCGACCTCCTGACAAAGTTGCCGTGTCATGGCTTTGACTATTCCGATTACATTTACCAAGCATCCCCACCCTTTGAAAGGCCGCCTGCAGTAGTTTGCCTGCTGGCAGTTCACCTCATACTGTCAGCGAGGGGGCAGTGCTGGCCTGAGGCGAGACACGCAGTCCTCTTCCAGTAACTCTAGAGGACCATCTGCCCAGGCTGTTAGCCATTGTCCTAGCACTAACCGTGTCAAATGTGTTTTGGTGCATCAAATCAGAAAGACTTCCTGCTTCAGAGGAAGTAAGGTACTCACACGTAGACTCTTGTGTAGGAAAGGATTTGTTTTTGTTTTTCAGTTGGCTTACCCAGCAGCCTTATCGCTTCTCGATGACAAACAGTGATGCTGACAGCTGAGAAGGAGTGCGTATTCATATATCTAATGCACTCTGGTTATCCAACCCCAGAGGTAGCCGAGCTCTCATGTGGCCGCAGGGAAAGCAGCAGAGTGTGGAAAATTCCTATTGAGAAAAGCACCAAAGCAAGATGATCGATTGACTCTGAGGATAGACGGAGCGGATCAATCAATCATGGTGTTCTCCTTCAGCTTCCATGGTCTAAGACCCTATTTATTTCTGTGGCCCTTTTCTACAAATAAAAGGAGCCCTGAGGGATTCTCTGAAGACAGGGTCAATAGGTGTGTCTTTATAAAGATTGATAAACATGATCAATTGCATATATGTTGGGGAATTCACACCACTGATACAGAATATGAACTATCTTGTATTTTTAGCTAATAAACGTGCGTGTACGTGTGTGTGTGTGTGTGTGTGTGTGTGTGTGTGTGTGTGTGTGTGTGCGTGTGGGCACGCAGAGTACATAGCAAGGCATTAGTAAAACATTGGCTGGTGGATGTTCATTCATCATGGCTGTCACAGGCCAGTCGTTGCCGGTTAGGGGGGTCAATCACACTGCAGTCCGTTTGTGTGTTGTGACAATACTTGCCTCGCTTTCTCCTCCTCTCTCTTTCTCTAAACGTACACGCATGCACACACACAAATGTTTCAATACACCCATTGGGAAAACAGGAGTAAAATCAAAGCTACATGCGTCTTTCTCATTTGAGCTTGTGACTCATGGCACAAACAGCCAAAAGAATAAAAAAAATCAAACATGTGGTCAATAAGTCACCCTGTTCACGTCATCAAAGTGAATATTATTCATGCAGACGCTGTGATGCACATTAATTACACTGCTACTAGCGGTTGCCACTATCCACTTATCAATTGCCAGGACAATGAGCATCTTGTTAGCGCTAATGCTATCTGGCACCAGAGCGACAGGGTTCGCGAGCTGCCGTGTCTGTGCGATGTTAACGATATGTAGCTGTTTGCCATTCGAGGCACGAGGTTAGCCGCACAGATAAAGTGCACTGAGGAGATGACGCTTGCAGGTGAGTGGATTTCTGATGGAGAGCGCCAATGGGGCAACGGTGGGAGAGAGGAAAGTAGTTTAGAGGGAGCGGGATTAGGCTGGATTAGGTGAGCAGAACATGAAAAAGGGCAGGTTGACACCGTGTGAGAGAAATGTCACGTCGATCAATCAGGACGGACCTTTCTGGAAAAGGCTTTCAATGCCAACTGTGTGCTTTAGTCTGCTTGAGGAGTAGATGTCAGATAAATCAAGAATAATCAATAACTAACCACATCATACATTCATTAGATTTATTCTAATCAGTTATTGTTGTGGCGTCGTCCTGCCGATAGTGGCATCAGATCAGAAAACACGGCTGTATGTCGTTGGAAACATGTTTTGTTGTTGAATCCGTAGGACTTGTTGGACAATCTGCCGCTCTGACAGATGAAGACAGACTTTGCGAATGTAGAAACTATTCAAAACAGTAAATTTGATTTTGATGATCAAGACTTTTTGGAGAAAGTAAGTGTTTTTGTCTGATGTTTTTGCTAGCTTTGAAAATAAAGAAACGTTTCCAATTTCATGATTTCTTGAAATCAAATCATTTAACAACATAATTCAAAAGAAATCTGAAACACCTGAAATTGCTGAAGTGGAATTGTGGGTGTACAGATTTCACTTAAATGGAGCGGCGCTCGTCGATAAGTTTATCGTTGGCGCAGCCGAGCTAGTTCGGTGATTTGCGGGTTCATTCGGTACCCCTGGACATATCTAACAATTTAAAAACTAAAATCCTTTACATACATTACATACAGTCTTAAGCTAAAATAATCCTTCATTATTCCCGCAGTGGGGATATTTTCAGGTGCAGGTTTACACTCTCGCAACTCGTTTACTTGCGCTTCAGTCCGGATGAGTCCATTTACATTTAAAGCTGTTTGTTTACTGAGATGCATTGTTCAAATCAGAAGACTAAGCAAAGCTGACCCCGCTCTTATATATAGCACCGCTGTCCAGACAAGAGCAGTGGAAGATGAAAAAGGGAGGCGGGGCGGCTCAGAAAACAGCCCAGCTCTCAAAGAAGTGGTAGAAAACATACCAGACCTTTAAGGACTTTTTGGCTCAAAAGCTGAGGATTCAAACTTGAGAAAACAATCGAACCACAAGGTACATTTAGTACATTTTCTGGGGCTTTCAGCCATTTAGTATGTTCACACTATTATTCTGTCTTTATATACGTTTGTCTGTCGTGCCTCGTTAAGACACGAGTTGAATATTAACAATGTCACTGCAGACTTTGGTTTGAAAAAGAACATTTTGTTCAACAGTTTGTCTACAGAGTCAGTACCGTTTGTCTGGAGATTTAAGTGGAATCCTTGTTCTGTGAATTCATCTGTATGACTGCCTTGCTGCCATGGCTACCAGTAACTGTGCATATAAATCCCACTGCTACTCTCCCTAACCCATCAGTGACGCACCACATGGATACAATTAGAGGCAACCAGTCCTGATTGCATCCGGACTCACCACCCACTCACCCACACACACACACCTCTATCCCCCTCTGCCTCTCCACTTTCATCCTTCTGGTAATCACACAGTCAAACTGCACCACAAAAAGACAAGCATCTCATGGTGCTTTTTGCCTTCCAGAGCGATAGCACTTGCTTTGCAAGAGAAAGGAAAGGGACAAAGAAATGATAGATCGAGGCACATTAGAGCCGAACGAATTTGTTCCATGATGAGGCCTTCAGAGGAGGAGCAGACATCAGGGACGGCAGGAATCCTTTTATTTTAGGGCCCATCAGCGTTTCTCTGCATGTTGCACATGGCCGCTGACGAACACTCGCTGACGGTATCAATCTCTAATCTCTTTAAGGAGAGCCCATATTCATTTATTTTAATATGCTACTTCTTCAGATCAGACAAGCTTCCAAACTTGTATACAAATTAAATTGGCTCAGCATTGTCTGGCGTTCATTTTAGTTTTAAAATAAAAAGCTTTATTCTTGTAACTAGTGTGTTATGAACGATACCATTTTTTAGGGAACTTATTTCCAGGTCTATTATCTTTACTTTGATGATGATGATCACATGCGGTAGAAGAAAGGGGCGAGACAGAGTTTACTTGAGCGAGCATGTAGGACATGCGTGTAGAATGGGGATTAAAAATAACATTTCAAATAGGTTTAAATACGAGATGACTGGCTTTTACCGGAGATATCAATAAACTACCAAAGCGTCAAAGACGTAAGAGCCAATCAACACACATTCGCACACATTAATCTAATTGCCAACAAATGCAAAATGCACACTGTCCAGACACGATGAGAGAGGCTCCAGCCTTTGAGCGGTACGCACGTCAATCTAATTGCAGCAATCTAATTTGCCACTCTGGGAGAGCGTGGCGTGTCAGTGCAGCAGCCCTGTCTGATACGACAGCCCCTCAGATGAGATTACACACCGCACGCAGTGTTATCGAACCTCTCTGCCTCCTCTCTCTCCCAAATGCCTCTCTTGCATTGATCAACAAACACGGAGCACAGTAGAGGACGGGGGGGGGGGATCATACATCTGATGCTCCGTCAACCCCTATAACCTGATTGGAGATGACAGCTAAAGCTAGAGGCTCTGATTATGTAATTGATAAAGACACTCAGCCGCGGCGCTGCAGCAACAATTCAACCCGCTGTAAGGTCATCCTACTTAAACACAGAAAGTAAACACTGAAAACAATACGCAGTCGTATATAAAACTTTACTTTGCAGGAGGGGTTAGCAGGGGGACGAGTGAAATATCTCAGGTGTAACGCTGATAGAGATCCTCTTTGTAAACTTAATCTCAGACTCCTTGGTGAGATAAAACGCAGCAGTGCTTCATATGCTGCCCAGCGGTCCTTTATCTCATCTGAACGGGGCTTTCTAGCTCACGAGTTGCACACAGAAAAGCGTGCAGCCCAACCAATTAAGGAGAGCCTTCATAGCCTGTTGACGAAGACGGGCTGTTCCGTTGGAGAAATTAAACCGGCCATCCAAGCAGAGCAGCCGCTGCGCATTATTTAGTGCAGCCCTTAGGCATTCAAAGGTAGATAAGAACCTGGAGTTAGGAAGCCGAGTGTGTGTGTGTGTGTGTGTGTGTGTGTGTGTGTGTGTGTGTGTGTGTGTGTGTGTGTGTGTGTGTGTGTGTGTGTGTGTGCATCTAAAGTTTGTCTATATGCATGTGCTCTTTTGTACATCTGCTTCATGTCTTTTAACAACTGGTCTGGAGGACAGTACAAGGTGTCAAACAGACATAATTGTGGCTTCTGGCACTTGTGTTAAAATGCAACTGCAGCTTATTAAAAAAAAAGGTTTTAATTAAGAAAAAAAAAGACATGATGCTTTTCGAATCCACTGTAGATAGCCCCTTTAGAGACCTCTCGTCTGTACACTGAGAGCTACTGCTGCAGGCTCACCTGTAATTGCACACTTGATTACGGCGTGACAGCAAACTCTCGAGCAATATTTCCGAGAGGAATGCGAGTTAGGCAATTGGAAACACTTGTCCGCATTACTCAAAATCAATTCCCGTTTCAGTTCTTCGCCCGTTCCTCTGTTTATTTCAGTGCCACCCCTCTTCTGTTTCCAGGATGCCAGAGGCTGTTAGCAGCTTTCAAACTCAATGTTCCTTTACACCTGACAGACAGGGGTCTAAGTGGAACGTAACAGTCATTGAGAAGACTGGAAGTCTGATGAGTCACGGTGTTTCAAAGACGATGGGCGGATGGCACTTTGAGGACGAGGTACTGCGAGACTCTTCAGCTTTGTGAAATATTCAAGCTGAGAGTCGAGGCGAAGCTAAAAAAAAAAAAAAAGCACTGTATATTAATAGTCCCTAAAATAAGTGAATGAAGCTAAATCTGCTCCCTTATACTGCCACCAGCTTAAGAGCTTGGCAGGAAAAGCTTGTGATTAAAACTGCCAAACACTGATTACTACACAGCAAACGGCATGTTTCAGAGACGTCATCGCCAGAGTGACTCTGGGTGCGCTGTGATCTCTCCAGGCAGTTGTCGCTGCCTCGGTGCCGGCAGATGCAGAGCTGTGCAGCCACGGCCGTCACATGACTTGCACCGGGACGAAACCTGCTCTGACAGCAGAGTGCATTATCAGAGGCCCGCTGTCATGGTCCTCATCTGTCTGCACCTTTTAATGCTCCAGCGTGGACCCACAGTGCTGATGCCAACGTTTCACTGAGTTCATGAAGTGAGCTTGCTGAACTCATCATAAAAAGAGGTTGAGCGCAGGGGAAAATAGTCAGTGTGTTCTCGAGTTTTAATTGCTCTCAATCCTTATATATATTAACGTATGCCTGCAAATCCTTATTCATGATGTTCCCTAGCGCTCCAGTGTAGATGTGAGGCAGAACAGAAAGCAAGTTCTCCAACTGATATCAATATTAGTTTTTGACATATACCGTATTGAGACTGTATGCTACCTATGGTGAATGTTCCCATCACCACAGCTGGACGAAAGCGCCCCCCTTCTTTCTATAATGCGCGACGAACACAACACTCAGTGTGTGGCCAATGACTCAGTGCGAGTACAATTAACATGCATGATTAGTGGGAGTGAGTGCTGACGTGAGTAAGACTAAGAGAGAACTATGGGGTGTGAGATACGCTCAAATGAGATGCTGTGTATGGATATATGTATGTCTGATGTGTTTGCTTGTGACGACGTGTACGACTGTGAAGCGCAGCAGATGACAAAGAGCGAAGCCACCTCGCAGTATCCGATGAACAGGAGAACGAACACGTTGCTTCTTTGTGCACTGGACTCCGACCGATACATCGTTATAAGCTGGTATCAGGTTACCACAGATATACTGTTGTGGCCGTGGATGTTGGCAGAGCGGTTATCTGCAGCAGTAAATGTTTAATTGTTGTAATTATCAACTTTGACACTTTGTAATCGCAAAATGTTTGTTGATTTTTTTGTGAATGTAAAATAAAGAAAATCAATATTGTTATCAGATGTTATATTATTTAAAGGTTATGCGGTTGGCATCTATCCAAAAAAATAACTAAAAAATCCAGCATCGGTCGAGCTCCACTATGCACATGCTCGTACTTCGTAATGACACGACACTAAGTATAAATCATTCAGCAGCCTCGCCTGCTGCTCTATATTACCACGATGATAAAAACCCGTTTTACAATTATGATGATATGCGACGCGTCAGGCAAGCAGTTCCAGTTTGAGGCCTTATTGGTTCCACAACAAACGGTCACTATTCATTGGAGGGTTGGGATTCGCTCTCCAGAGAGGTGGGAGGGACCAGACCCTGATTTGTCACGTGGCTCTGGTCGCTATGGAGACAGATGATTTTTTTTGTTGCCGCACCACGATGGAGCCCCTGGGATATCGACATCGACGGAGTAGAAATGGAAAGTGGGCGGATGGTGTCAACCCTTCACTCTTTGTGGGACTCCAATGTGACAGGCGGTGATCGCCCGCCATTTGCGTAGCCCTTCGTTCAACCCTAATGCCAGGGGAGGTGGCCACTCCCTCCGCTGTTCTCTCCAACCTTCACAGAGTCCCGCTTCACGGCCAGGCACAAACCCCATTGGGGGGTAATTGCGAAGGAGGGGGAAACATGTCTGCTCTGCCTGTGGGCAGAGCAGAGAGCAGGCAATTGCAAGTGGAGTTGTTGTCAGTTGCTTTTAATTAAAAAGAAAAGTTTGATAAAACAAAGAGGAGTTTGCAAATGAACTCAAGGTCCTAACGGTAATGTGCTTGTGTGTCGTGCACGCGTGTCTTTGTGTGCATGTCGGAGTCTCTTATGAGTCCCTTCTCACTGTCTTTGCAAATGTGCTGTCTCAGCAGATAACTTCAGAAGATCAGTCACTGCTTTGCTTGCTGTAAAAGATCACAATAATAATGGTGTACGACAGTGAAAATCCCTCATCATGTCGAGGGGCGCCAAGGACCCGGAGGGCCTCCAATATAGTCGACACAACATTTATTTCGCCTTTCAATTGTACCGTCAGCAAGAGACGACAAGATAATAAATACCCGAAGCTTCATCATACGGGACATCGATCCATGCTAAATCAAGTTTTCAAACCCTCCCCCACCCCCCTCTGGGATTTTCTCATAAACACTACTGGTTTTAAATGATCCCGGGGCGTGCCATGTTGGAGAAGGTGATGGCCTGTGTCACTAGAAAGTGGCTCACTTTGCATTCCAGGACAACTCTCGGCAAAAAAAAGGTGACCTCATGCTCTTTAAATTGCACCTCTTGGGATGAGGAGAGGAAAGAGAGAAATGAGGGCAAAGCGAGGAAAAAAAATGTAAAAGAAAGAATGATGTAATCTGAAGATAAAGGCTGGGGGAGAAAAAATAGAAAACTGAGATGAATAGCAATTGTGAATAGCAGCATGTGGCCAATCCCCCTAACAGCCAGAGGACATCTATTGTAGATGAAACATCTCTGGAGTGAGGTAGGGGCAACTGTGACACCTAATGTAATGCTCTCACTATTTATGTACTTTTAAAGCACAATCACAAGCATCTGTTGGACTGTGGTTTGTGTCTTGGCAGTTAATGTGCCGTGTGCTTCGGTTACTGACCCACATATGCAGACACGAGGGTAATGACGTTGATCACAGAGGCATGAACGTCTCTTTAATCCTCCATTTAAGGCTGTGGGACTGGTTGGCTTTCCCACTTCATAGCGAGGGGAGAAAGTGATATAGTACACGAGCGCTCTAAGAGGGCATAATTGGTGGGAAATGCCAGAGAGCTCCGACTATATCGGAAAGAGTAGAGATGACACCAGCGTCTAATTCATTTCTTATTGATTATAATACTAAAAAAGCATGTGATTGACCAAAACTGATGGTGTATACCCAAGACTGGGTATCACACCTATTGATACAAGCTGAAACTACAGCAGTAAAGTTGGGGCCAAGTTGTCTTGTCAGATTAAAAGTCTGGTTCAAAGGTATAGATTTTTGTTTTTTTTGGGTGACATCCTAAATCACTTTCTTGCCAAGAGTTAAAGAGTGACGATTAATACCGCTCTCAAAGTCTGCACGACAAATATGAAGCCACAGCCAGCACACGCTTAGCTTAGCACAAAGACTGGAAACACGAAGCCAAGCGCCATCCCTCTGCTGTACAGAAGGTGAGCACAGGAGTCCGATTAATCTCCCTCCCACATCTCTGTTGTTGCCAAAAAGGGGAAAAGAAAACACGTCTAAGGTTTCAAGGGCGCTTGATGGGTGGACAGAGTTGACTTGAGAGACCCATTTGCCAGCTTTTTTCCCAGGCCGGTAACAAAGGGAAGAGAATAACACGTCTCAGAGGCTGTCCAAGAGCCACAGAACACCCTCCTTCACAATAGAGCTCTCCTCAATCGCCTTTCTTTTCAGATCACAGAAAACAGCCTCGCTTCCAGGGCTCTGGTGATAAAACATTAATAACACAAACAGTCTGTCCAACCTGGAGGAACGCTAAGTATTTAATTCAATTAAGAGCAAGACAGATCCTCCACACATGGAATTATCTCACTCGTCGTAATAATGATTCACAACAAAGACGTCAAAACATCCCAGAAAGAAGGACTTTTGATTGGCTTTGCTCATCTTTCTTTGGTGGGACCCGGAGTAAGTTACGGATCAGTATCTTCTCTTGGCAAACCTTGAGAGTGAAGCACTGCGACGTACCAAGGATAATGCCCTGTCTGCGTTTAACATCATCATTTAAATTCAAGGCTGACGGCTCCATTCGGTGGTACTCTGAGATACGCTGGAAATACAGAACCAACACTGCCGACACTTTTAGTTAATGCTCTCCACCATGAAAGCACGATGAGCTCTGGGAGCCAAACATTGGAAATAATTCACTGCACTGAAAGGCTTTGGCTTGCAAGTCTCGAACAGCTAACAAGTGTCCCAAACTGACTTTGTATCACTTTCCCACACTCTTAAATATGCTTATACAAACAGACATACAAACGTCTCAGGAGGTGAACAAAAAAGGGGAAAACAAAGACGAAGAGAAAACCAAAACGAAGCAGGGGAATAAACAAAACAAAACCAAAACAGTGAAAAGACAAAAGCACGTCGGTGCAGCCAAGCGGATTACTCGTACGCCATTTGCTGTAGCCACCAGATCCTGGTCCGGTTCCGGTTTACTCTGACTTACAAACAAACAAAGAGGGGCAAAAACTGAGTTATGCAATCGTCATTCTGCAACGTATGCGCATCAGCGGGGAAATCTAATTCTGTTGACTGACGGAAGTGTATGCAGCACTTCATACACACACACGTGTTTTATTTCACAAGTTTTTTTTTGCTTCCCCTGAGCAGTGATTCGACAAAACCATTTCAGCTTTAATACCAGTAAGCACCTCCTGCTTAGAGATTTATTATTGCTGAAAGTCAATAGCAGCACACGAGGCATCCTGCAGATCATCCGACTGACCTTCTGCAGTGATTCATGTCAGCCACGGCGGGAACATCTGGCAATATCAGCACCGGTTAATCCTCAAAGTTATTATTACATGTAAATATGAGACAGTGCTCAACTATACAGACGACATCCATTCGGCTCACAGTTGATTTTAGCTTAAGCAGGAATATCGCAATAGAATCCATTAATAGAAAAATAAAACTGCACGAACTCAGCAGGTAAACTAATTCCCCGTTACATCAGCATTCTGTAAACTGTGACAACAATCTTTTTGTGTATTCTTCAAAAGAAGACTTTTCCATCACAGAGGTTATGAACGAATAAAATTGAGCTCTATGATTAGTACTCTGCATAATAGGAGCACTCAACCACGTCCGTTACTTTGCGGGTATAGCGACAACTGTTCATCTATGACGGTGAGTTCATGTCTTTCCGTCATATTTGACCAAAACTAATGAGGATTTCTGAGGCTGGAGATAAAAGTAAATGCAGCAAATGTTGTCATCAGTCACACCGCAGGAGAATCTGGCCTTGATCTCATGCCTTTGCTCTCCGTAATTCCATAATGCTCCAGGAGATTTAATATTCGACATGATTACCATGACAACAGTAATCTAATGAAATCAAAGGGGAGCTGGAAACATGGTGGATCTACCGGATCTTTCATACATGACCAACCGGCAACCCAATAATTCCTCTGTGTATATATAATATATTTCCCAGTGCAATATTTCAACACTACATTTAAAATAATATGTTCACATCATGCTTACGAATCAAAATGTTACGTTTTTTTCTTGAGGAAAAGAGAGCATGAATGCGCATATTTTAACTTTCCATGAATTTCTGTCCTCACAGTGTGAGAACTCCCACACAATCTTACAAGGAGGCAGAATTGCTGAAAGCACCGTAAATAGCAGTTTTTCGCTTTCTAATTGCCCGAAGATAAAAGAAACTTTTTAAGCAGCACTAAAAAGATATATTGTATTTTAAACGACAAAAGGGAAATGAGAGGAAAAAATCTGAACCAACTTTGGTTGAGAGGAAAGAACAAAGAGAGAGCTGCTTTCAGCCTTGAGGGTCATGACAAAGGGAAAGAGGAGAGGGATTACAGTAAAAAGGGAATGGAGGGGGGGGGGGGTGAGAGAAAGATTATAGTTAAGTGAAAACGTGCCAGGGAAGGAGTGAGTGTGTATATATATATATATATATATATATATATATATATATATATATATATATATATATATATATATATATATATATATATATATATATATACACACTCACTCCTTCCCTCTTTCTATTTGTGTACATCATATGATTATTGGCAGGTGCACTGGTCGACTTTGATCATGTGTTATCATTCAAGTATATAATAATTACCTTTATGTGTAATTCATGTAGGCTACTGGGTAGAGTGCACTGTGGCTGATTTAGTTACTCTGGAGTAACATGTAGAGTAGAGAGAACTCCAGTCGACCAAGTTGCCTAAAGCCCTACAGTGCAGCCGTCTCGCTGTGAGAGACAACACCAATGGGATGCTGATATTGACGTCTGTATAGCATCTGTAAGTAATATATAGCGATTGTTTGCTAATGTGCTTACCATCACAACTCATATCAAGGCTCATTGCTGCGAGTCTCCTTCCTGCCCTCCAGCAGTCGCACGTCGCTTAATTCAGCTTCAACACAAACAAATCACAGCAACCGACTCGTCATCACCGTCTCCATCATTCCCCGAGTTCTAGTATTGACAACGGTACAGTCCATTAGTTTTCAATGTCCTCGGCTGTCGTTCCTTCCAAATGATGCGTTACATCACAAGTGGTGTGAGTAGAAGATGCCTCCACAGACCTCTCCTCTTCACAGCATATTAAAAGGCCTTTCAACAAAGTAGGTTTTCAAACAGAGTAGATTCAAGCAACAAAATCTATTTGGCTTTGTTGTCGTTCATTTAATCTGTTCTCAAAATCTTTCCATGTCTTTGTTGCTGAAGTATGAAATGTATGTCGTTTGTTCGTGAAAGCACTTGATAATTACACGTCAATGAAATGTACTCGCGTGGAAATGTTCTGTTGATTGGTATTTCATGAATTTAAGAACAAAGACGGGATACATTGTGGGGTCTTATTACTCAAAGCTGTTTTATGTGGAAAGAAAGCCATCTTGTGCCAGTGCAGTGGTGAAATGAGTGTTTGATGTGTCTTGTTTCCTTCTATGGGCACTCCTGGGCTACAAAAGCACTGAATGCTTCAAAGCCACTTTGACATCACCGCCATCGACTCCTCTTCATGCTTTTTACTCAAACTCATCAACAGCTTACTGCAAAACCTTGCTCACTTTTATTCGAATATGAACACATTTCTTCCTTTTTTCATCACCTTATTCTTTGTACATCCGTGTTACTGTCAGGGAAGAGTGAACAAACGGATTCATTTACAAATCCTTTCATCATAAAAACACACTTTGCCTTCTTGCTGAATGCAGCTTACTCATTGAATGGAGCAGTGACTTACTTGAAAACATATCTTAACTTCAGGTAAAATCAGGGTGTGTATGATCTTTCTGGAAGATTTCATCAGAAAATAAATCTGCATGTGTTGCTTTGAAATACAACACCTATCACATGATTTAAGGATTTAAGGATTCCTCTCAACTATGAACCTCGGGGGACTCAGGGATCACATTTTCACAAGAGAGTTTGCATCATCACCTTAATAATCCCCATTCTCTACAGATGTGATGGAGGGGGAACTCATGTATGGAGGACAGCAAGCAGACCCGGCCAAGTCTTATTAAGAGCTGATCCGCCCGTTATTAAAGGCTTCTTTGTGGGATTCCTCTCTGGCTCGGCCGTGTGAAGGACCTGAGGAGCCCCTCCGGAATCTGGCTCCAATCAGGCTGTTGGGAGACTGAGACACCTCCGGTAGGTTGTGAGGTTTGCCATGCTGAGTGAAAGGTCGGGAAAGTATGGTGACAAAAGCTCAATGAGGCGCAAACAGGTGCGACATTTTACCTTCCAACTGACAGCTCCGAAAAGGATTTGATTCATTACGATTGGTTTTGAAAAGTGGTGCGAGGATTAAAAAAAAAACACAAAAAACTGTTGTTATTCTTGACTGGTGAATGTTTCGCAAATGATTTCGATAATTTGTGTCCCCTCATTGTTTTTTGAGTATTGATTTATTAGAAGATTATTCATTTCATTATTCAATATTCATTCAATCTGTAAAACATCAGAAAATAGAGAAAAGCCCCCATCACTGTCTCCCAGAGCCCAAGCTGACATCTGTAAATGTGTTGACAGGCTTTCAACAGCAACATTGTGTTCTGCAGCTATCCATCAGTGCCAAATACAGAAACAGGCTGAAAGTTAAAGCGCACAGCCCAAAGAGGAATACACAGATTTAATGAATCATTTAGAGAAAACATAAATAGACTGGCGGCAGGTAGGTCACGACATGCAGCTAGCCACCTTAGCGTCCAGCACAATGCATCCCTATTGCTCTCCTCTGGATGAGAAGATCACCTTCATGCACAACCACGTCAAATGTTTGAGTCTAGAACAACGTGTCTCACAGCATCCTGTGGGCCACACATTAAGAATACAGGACCACTGATTCACTGATTCATTCACTTTAAATAGGGTTGGCTTTCAGTTCTGGTTTTAATGCAGCCTGCACTGTTAGCTTTCCTTGTGAAATCCATTAGTTGCTTGATGCAGAATATAACTCTTGTGCTTTAAATACCCGACAAACAGCAGATTTCTTTCTGTTTCAGGGAAACCAATATGCTTCCATCATCAGCCTCACTTCAGTTTTTGCTTGTGTCTCCAACTGACATACTAAACTTAACTGATAGTTCTTGTCTTTTTTTCCCCCCGTGTCGTGATCCAGAAAAATTTTATGTAACATAAAATGATTGAAAGCGAAGCGCCGACACTCACCAAACATGTTGCCGATGTGCCCGTTCTTCGTCAAAGGCCGCAGCTCATTCTTGCCCCAGGCGTAGCGCTTGTAGTTGTCCCAGGAAAACTTCATCATCTGCAACATAAGAGGAGGGGGGGGGGGGGGGGGGGCAGACATACTGGTCACTTGACTGATAGCAAAAGCATCACACATCCGAAGCCAGACGTACTTGAATTGGCACAGCTCAAAGGCAAAGGCAATGATAGCTTGTTGATCAGACGGGCTTAAGGACAAGCAGCAAATTAACACACACAGAAACCGCAGCGCTAATCAATACCATTGGCATTTCCCCTGCAGCTTCTCCTCCTAAATTAAAGATTGAACAACGTCAGATGAAAAGAGAGTTTTATAGACGATAACGCATCTCAGAGAAGAAAGTGTTTCTGAAATTGACGCTCTGTACTCCTCCCCGACAGAAGACACTAAAAGTGATCTGGATGTGATTTGATATGATGTGAAGAAGGAAAACTCTCGACTCTTTGATGCAGTAAAACAGAGAAAGCAAGACGAGGAAGTGAAACAACTTCTGCTTAGAGGCACAAAGTTGCGCAATGCTCGTCTTGCTGCAGAGTTACAATTAGCTTAGAAGCCTGTCGGGGAAAGTTGGTTCATAATAATTGAATTCAATTCACGAACATCCAAAAAGAAAAAGGAAAATAAGACAATGCCAACATGCTCACAATGCCGGATCAAAAATCAAAATGAAGGCAAGAGTCAGAGAAAGTCTGCCCTATGCTGATAGCTCCCAGCTGATTACGTTCCACCGAACGGAGGAATCTATTGGAGATGCTCGTCAGCTGTTACCAAACAGATGTCACAAATCAGAATAACCAACACAGAGGCAATGGCAGTGCTGTAGGCTTGTGTTTCACAGGTGTAACGTTTACCATGTTCACCACTTAAGTTTGGCGAGTTAGGATGCTAACGTTTGCGAACGGGCACTAAATATAGGAGATGCATTGCCAAACTTTCCTGGCATAAAAAAATGTTGGTTGAGATATTAATCTGGACTAAAGTGGTGGAATAACTGAGAAAGTCATCCCTTGAACATAAGGGTTGTAAAATGTCAGTATAGTCTATCTCCATAGGTTTAAATGTATACATCTGTATCTTTCCCAACATCCCCTTGTTATGGAAATTGATTTCGATGAGGACGAGCTTCTTGGTTCTTTTGTTCTAGTTTGCATTGATGTCTCTTGAGTCCTGTAAGCCGTGTTTCCCAAGGATGCAGCCGCCATCATTACTTTTCCCAGCAAGGCAGCCGGATATTTTGAAAGAAATGAATGTTTTTTCTTTCATTTCATCATCAAAGAGATGCCATGATTCATGCGCATATGAACTAAATAGCTTTGAAATAAATTGAAAACTAATTCCATCTGCACGAATACTTGACTCGATCGCTTTCAACAACGCCGACATGAAATTCAATTGTCTTCAGCACGATCAAACAAACGCTCAGTGCAATCTGTCCAAAGACGGACAGATAGTCCAGGATAAGATTGTTTTTTTTTCCCCCGTCTTTGGATCTTCACAGTAACACTGAGGACATCTGTATTATCAAGACGACACAAGACATCGGTGTCTCCAGAGGTGGGCCGCTATAATCCTGAGAGAAATACACAACGTGAATTAGATTACCTGACGAGGCCTCCAGCTGCAAAATCCTCTCGCCCTAAAAAGCTCATTATAGACACCTCAGAGAAGACAGAGCTCCAGTCCTTTCTCACACTGAAACAAACAGGGTCCATAAAAGACACAAGATTTAGGGTGAATTATATGCCGTTAAACTGTTTCCAAGCCGCTGCGCCGGTTTAATTTGTGAAGCAACACATTTAGGCACGAAGAGCATTCAGAGGAAACAACACATTAGGGTCATCTTTGTTGTTTTCTCATCTTCTTATGTGGCATTACATCTGAGAAAGCAGCATATTAAACAATGGGTTTTTTTTCTACTTAGACATACTAATAATGTATGCAGCAGCAACAACCCCACAATATGATTAGAGGCAATAGCACCGACGTACGTTATGGTGGAAATATGTCCAGAACGATAATAATTCTCTTCAGAAAGCGCTGGCAGGACAGAAATACCCGGCGCTGGTGTTATTGTGTACCGACGGGATGTTCTGCCTCCCGGAATGAGAACCGGCGAGTGTCTCAAGTTATATTTGAAGCGTACTCCATCTTTTATAATGTCAACCTGTCTCGCTCCTCGGGCACCTTTAGAAGCAAAAGAACAAAAGTAAGACGGAGAAATAAGTGCAGAAAAACGTGGGATTTTGGTAAAAACTGTGTGTCACACTGCGTTTGTTTGAAGGACGGTTGTATGTCACACGGTCTGTGCAGAAATTATCAAAGTTGCATTCTGGAACCTGCGAGGGGAATAGGACTTTACAACCATGATCAAGTTAATGTCGGGGTACAAAACAGGCAGATGGTACGCTCAAACTGTCTGACTGAAGGCGCAGCAAATGTAAAATGGTAAAATGAATCAGCGACGACATGACTCCATAAAAGATGCTGAAAGAAAGGATTTAATAATGCAGCTGGCATTGAGGAACTATGATGGCCATTTCTCCCTGTTTAATAGAGGGATTCATCAAAACAATGAGCAGCTGATTAATCGGTAATAACAATAATCAAAAAAATAAAATAGCGACGGTCGTGTAATTTCACTTTTTCTCTTCTCTCAGATATCTTCTAACAAAATCTGTTGCATTAGTTTATTGTTGCAAAATTAACGTAGAGAGGAATTGAAAAAAGAAAAACATTGTTTACCAATTATACTGATGAATAAAACCTCCCAGTACAAATCATCACACCGTGTTAATTATAATTACTGGACTCTACAGAGCTATGTTTAATTCATTTATTTTATGAATATTTTAAGACAAATAAATAGACTTTGCCTGTTATGTATTACTGGCAGCAAGAAGATATGTATTTGACCCTTTAACAGATGTGCACATGTTCATTGAGCCGGTCTGGTCCCAAACAAAGGGAGTCATGGAAGCGTCTTTGGCTACTTTGACAGAGTACACTTGACCGAGTAAAGTCCAGTTCGTTTGATTTACTCGGGTACGGCTCACATCAGGTGTGAAAACCCAGGCACGGCACTCAAGACCTGTACAAGGAAAAGCTTTGTTTTAAAACCAAAATGTAAGCACGATAAAAAGACACTCGGTGAGAATGTCTGGCTCAGCTTCCTGCTGCTGCACACTGATGAAACACATATCTGGCATTGTGTTTTTCACACCCCTGCTGTTGCGCCCCGCGGAGGGTCAAAGTGTGGGAGGACCGGTGTCGCGCAGCCGTAGGACCGCTGATGTAACAACCAATCATCACAGCACAGAACACACACGGCGTTAATCAATAGCTCGGCTCGGACTGAGCGGCCCCCGCGTGGCCCAGGAGACGTGGCTGTGCAGAGATGAACTGGTGGGCTGAAGAATTTGGAGCTCAGTCTGGACAACTACTTAGAGCAGATCTTCTGAAGCACAGCAACAGTGATCAGTGAAGGAGCAATGAAATGAAACCGAAGTGATCGGTCTCAGCTTGGACTGGCATTGTTTATCATCCATTCTAAAGCAACAGAAAGCCAAACTGATTTAGGTAAGAAGAAACACGAGTTAAAATGTATTCATTCGCATTGATTTGGAGTAACCAAAGAACCGAGAGTATCACAATGAGAGACGTAGCAGTTTAACTACTACAAGACAAGGCAGCTGTTTAATCACACTCCACTCAACTGACTGGGTTAAAATCTTTTTGAACATTTCATTGTGCTTTCACTCAGTCGATCTGGTCCTCAGCTGCGCCTGAACTTTTTTTATTTTGATTTTCTATTCACTTACTTCACAGGGAAATACCCAAAAAGCAGAATAAAACGACATATCTGACTTGTGAATTCATACACAAAGCAACATGAATATACACAAGACAGAACAGCACACATCCACCAGCTCCCAATGCCACAGTCCTGCACATGGCAGTTAGCTGTAATCCATACGAAGCAAACAATAAATGGAAAAGAAAAAAAGCATGCAAGGAAAGGAAAGAATAAGCAGAAGATGTTCACATGTTTGATTATTAATGAGCCACAGCTTCAACCACTTAGTCAAAGAATGGGCGTCTCCATTCGTCATTGTTTTTGCAACACACAAGCCAGCTGTGTGCTTCTACTGTTCCGTTTTATAAAGTGAGCAGAGTGCTCTCTTCTTTCTCCTCAAAACATTGCCAAAACTGTGTAATCACTGCTGACCGCAGCACCTCCGCTAAAACACCCCGGATCATTCCATTCCACTTGAACAAGAGTCTTATGAATACACATAAAGCGCGCCTCAAAGCACACACGACACGTTCCCACCCTGCACGGTTTGTAATGCAGTGATTATGGTCGGTTCCACGAGCGAGGAGGCTTCGGGTGGATGGTGGAAAATAAATCATCCCAGCACCCTGGCATGGCAGCCCCGGAGACACTGCTGCGTTAACGAGGTGCTGTGTCATCACCATAAACCGGGGGGACCTTTGGCAGAGAAGATTCTGAATCAGCTTTCCCCTCGCCGCTTCCCCCTGAACTTCCAACCTCAACTTGCCCAGCTTCCAGTATTTGACCCTCCTCTGGAGCGCAGCCACTTCCTTCCCATTAAAAGCACATTTACGGAGAGCAGTGACGGAGCCTTGTAGGCCAGGGAGGTCTCATGCTGAGTCAGCACAAAACAAAGAGCCAAAGTTGGACAACCAGGCAGCACTGAGCTGCAGATCATTCATGCATGGAATTAATGAATGTCTGGAATCAATCACAAAATCAAATGACCATATCCACCGAGGATGTAGGTCTGCTTCAGTATGGTGTCTGGGGTGTGTGTGTTAAAAATAGGTTGTTGTGCCTTCCATTAAAAAATATAAACCTCTGCATTGTTGCGCACCAGCCTTAAAGACATGTTAAGTTACTTTCTAATAGAAGCAGTCTTTCCATCTTCACAACAGATCTTTTATCGTCACACAGCTAGGTGCTGTCTAATCTTTAACGTTTAATTATTGTGTCTTTTAAAAACTGGAGATCAAAAATATATACAGAAAACGAGGGCGGGTCAGTCAAAGTAAATACAAGCCATTACAGAGCGTTTACAGTACTAGTAGAAAGAGTAAGGCAGGAGACAAAGGAGCGGGGGGTGGGGTAGTGAAAGGAGGACATAAGAGAGGAGTGGGAAGTCATTTGTCTGCAATAAATTGCCAATTTGAGTGGTCTGCCTGGGGAAAGGGTTCCACTCTGCGGAGCACAAAGTGTCTTGTATGGATCATGATGGTGAGCCCAACACGCTTATTAGAGAAAACGAGTCCACAATGGTCCAAGCCCCTGTGGAAGGCTTCGCACAAGGCCCAACCACCCCCACCCATCTGTAGGTAAAGTCACTTGGTAACCACCAGAAAACTTTGCAGCAGAAGTTATTTTGAGAGGAAGATGTACAAGTAGATCAGGTCTAGAGCTCAAATGCACCAGGGAGAGGAGACCGGGAGCACCCGGAATAGATTCATCGAGGTAAGATGGGGAGAGCTGGAGTTTCACAGAATAAATTCATCTCTGATGAAGTGAGACTGATGACCAGATGTTTAGTTATTGTGTCACCTGCCAGGTGTTGGGATTCATTTCACCTCGAGTCAGCACCCCGATAGCCGAACCCAAACACCTGCCACAGTGTGCAAATGACAACTGTGTGTTTAGTCATTTTAGACAAACGGAAGGTAGAGTGTGTTAAATTGAGGTCGAATCTAAATTCCATGTGGAAGCAAAGATCACATCTACTCAAAATAATCTCCATGGCGAAGAGCGACGTTTCCCTGTGGTAAGATGGCCATCTTGACATTTTGCAAGTCTGCAGCAGATTAGGTGAGAGGAAACCCTTCAGACATTAACCACGGCCCGATGGCCACAACAAGTTACAACGTGGGAATAACTCGAAGAAAGACTCGTAGTATCATGGTTTTACGTCGTTTCTTCAACAGGAAAAAAAAAATTTGCGAAAAAATAAAAGTTCTGAGGTGAAAACTGATAATCATAGATCCCAAAAAACACAGAATCTTCTACCAGAGTTCCACAGTAATAATAATAATTTTCATTGCTACAGTTCACACCGGCTGACAGGAGTGGCACCAATGGGACACCTTTTGAATCCGACTGATCCCTTCCTATTCGAGCTGTTAGCTTTGAAACACCTTCCCTCTCCCCGTCTGCTTCTTCAAACAGAGGCAAGTCTTTGAACTCAAAGATGAACAACCTGGCAACTGCTTTCATCTTAAAATGAACTTGTCACTTGTCAGGAGGGAGAAAGTTGTTGGTTGAATTAGTTGTGTGCATTTTCCCTCAAAATAGCATTTCCACAGAAAACAGATGAAACCAATTCAGTTATTACATTTCTGTTGATAAGACTCAATTTGCATGCCAAAGGTTTGTGTTGTCGCTTAATTCTATTAGTATGATGCCTGCCTATAAGAGATAACCAATGATATATTTCTTTATGTTAATCGTTTATTTTCCCCCAAAAAATGTGTTGTTTTGTGAAGAGAAACAATAACCCACCAATACCTGACTGTCCTTATACAAAGGCAAGGCAAGTTTATTTGTATAGCACATTTCAACAACAAGGTAATTCAAAGTGCTTCACATAAAACCATTAAAAGCATCAAAACATAAGGTAAAAGAAAAGGAGATTTAAAAACAATTAAAGAAACAGTGTAAGACATTAAAGGAGATTTAAAACATACATTGAAACAATAATTGATGTCTCCCTGAGACATTGCGCTGCACGCAATCAACCATACACTGCCGCAATTCTGCAATTACTCGCACACAAACCACGTCTGGAAAAGATCTCTGCCGATCTGCGTTTTATAGTGTACATTCATGCAAACCATGAATGATGAAAGAAGCACTTCATAAAAAGGATTTGAAGTCATTTAAAATGCATTATGCATTTTTGCTGAACTATGAATGCAGGTTGAGGACAATTATGTCTTCCCTTTCTTTGCCTTTGAGGTAGCTGGGAGACATCAGTCACCTTGCCAGAACTGTTACCGACAGCCCAATTCTTAGATTTTAATGAAATCCCAACTCAGAAACCAGCCAATTTCAATGCTCAGACAATCATAACCCTCCACTTCCTTATTCTCTGTCACATTCACACACACACAACAGAGCAGGCATCTCCCTGCCTACACCCACGCCCAGTAAATCCCCAAAATATCATCTTCAATAAAAACAATGGGAGCCTTTGAGCGGCTCATGGCTAAATTAACACATCAATAATTCTCTCAATATGAATCTTAAACAAACACGCGGCGACGTCTGGGCTGCTGACTATAGAAACAGATGGTAATTCAGTGACTATGTCGTTCGAGATACGGCCAAAATCGGAGAACAACAGTTGCAAACTACAAGCTTAATATTATTCTTAATTTAAGGAGGAATTTTACAATAGTTCACATGTTTTACATTTCCATATCCATCCTTTTAACATGCTCATAACAACCATTTAAAAAGACAGTCAATCTATCCAAAATGAATGGCTGGTCTGGTTTCAGCCCCTGAACCACCGCCCATCTCAAATGTGTTCTGCAGTTTAAGCAGGTCTGGTGTGGTGTAGATGGGATTAAGAACACTAAAACAGACTTAATGAGCTATAGAGCTGCTGGTCGCAGCTAAAAATCAGCTGATGGTTTTTTTTCTGTCAAGGAAATGACAAGCATAAAGCAACAATATATCAACGCAGCAGATTAAAATGACTGGGAAGAAAAGGGAGAGTGGAAAAAATAAAAAGTTTCAGAAGTCACTTTCGAAAATAGAACAGATCTAATCACACCGTCTGAGCTTCTGGAAAAGTTTGAAATCCCGTATGAGAAATGGATAGCTTTAGTTTAATCTTTGTATTTCCAGTGACAACATCTAAAACGTCTCGGCCTGTTTTTAAACCAAAGCAGCTCGACCATTACTGCACATATATTTAGCAGAGCACAACAAATTGTATCATCGGTGTGATGTGAAGCATTAAAGCCCTTTGCAAAGCCTACAGGGGTTTATTGATCACTTACGTCTGTAGTATCATTTTTGGAAAAACAAAACTGGAGGGGGTGGGGGGGGGAGGATTTACCACATTTGAGATTATTGTCCCTACAAAAGGGATGCGATCCGCTCTACAGAAATGTCCGAATGCTCCCGAATGCTCCCTTGGCCCCTCAGATAACAGCTATTACACAGAAGTAGCAGAGGACTCAGGGGATGGGCTGACAAAGGTTGTGGGGAACAAGTTTCCCAGGAGTGCTGCCTAATTATTGAGTGCAGTGACACGCTTAGGTCATCTCACGATATATGTTGAAAGGGTGCTCGATACGAAATTCAGAGCAGATCTATTGCCTCCGCAATTTTGAGTGAAAGGACTAACATTACAACACAAGGTGTGTCAACACAAGTCTTAAGTATTTTAGGGTGGATCCATATTGTTCTCACAACATCTCGAAAACAAACATAACTATCAAAAACCAGGACCAAAGAGAGATTATATATATATATATATATATATATATATATATATATATATATCGACAGTGTTTGAGGGGACAATAGTGTGGAAATAGAAAATGCTGGCTCCAGAAATACAGTCCTGTGCAGACAAACCAAAGGTTCAAAGAGAAAAAGTTCAAAACGGACAACACCTTTACACCGCTGCAGCGGAAGGGGGCATTTTTATTGTCAGAGACAAAGAAGCGGTCCTTTCCTCCGACATAGAAAGAGAGCAAATTCTCAATATGAACAAAGGTCCATTTTTCTTCCAATGCCACATATAGGCTTCTAAAATACACAACACCAATGCTAACGGCAAGGGGCATACGAGTGCATCGTGATGAAGCTGAGTCCGTGGTGATTTTCTGTTTTTAAATTCAATTTCACTTTTGATCCATCAACAGCTTACGAAGCCATCAAACATGTGCCTAATTATAAGTGTGGAAACCTCCTGCTGTGTTACTTGCACCCACTCACTCCTGTGCGGGGGGGGGGGGGCACTTATGGACTTGATTCACTGCGACACCACTGTTTATGGCTAATGAACAGAATCCCTTGTACCGGAGGTTCTAGTATAGAACTTATTGTGCCAGAATGTGACAGAAAATGTGCATAAATATTAGATTTGATAGATGGAGTATGAAGCAGCTCCATTCCCACTGAAGTAACCCAGGCAAAGAAAAGTATGCAGCCATGGTTGGATTGAAGCGCGTCGAATAAGCCAAATGCTTGCGCATTAAAAAGCAGATGGCTTTTGTTAATGTGATTTTAATTGTTACACAAGAACCACAACTACAATCAGCCTCGTCTCCATGTTAGGCTATGTACAGAGAGATTTTCCGCCACAACCGGTTGTCGGTCCCCTGTGCCGCTCGACCGCCTCAGACCAGGAACACGGCGTTAAAGCAGTTTCTGTGTCTCAGAAAAGCTTTTTCGTGCTCAAGTCTCAATCCATTTCACCCTCTAAAGTGTGTCCTGGGAGCAGGAGAAAATGAGTGAGAGTCTGTGCAATGCCTTGCTTTTCTGAGCGAGGCCATTACAGAAGATCCGCAGAGACGGAGCGAGAGGTCCGTCTTGGCTGTTTTGTGCGAGATTATTGTTTCACCCCTTGATCCTTTGTAGTTTTATTGCTCTCCGTTTCTCTTTGCTCGTTTCCCTCTCGCCTTGTTTGTGCTTATACCTTAGCCCTCCTATCTTTTACTCTCTTTACCGTTTCTCCGTCTATTTTTCCATCCCTCCCACTTTTCTGCCACCGTTACTTATTCCTCTCTGGTCTCATCGTAAATCTCGTGCTTCTATTTTTCGGTTTATCCAACGAGCTCGTGAAAAAAAATCACTTTTCATTCGGTGGACTGTATTTGCAGAAAGACGCCAGCGGAGGCCTATAACTTGCCATCTGTCCGTTTGCGTGAATGACTTTACCACAGATGGACAACGGTTCTGATTTAGGAAGACAAAAAAAAAAGCTCAACATGGACCCATAAATATAAAATATGTATGGCCGTTCAGTGGTTTCAGCTTTTAGAGCAGAGAAGGCTCAATGACACACTTTTCAGCTACAAATAGCTCCTTTAGTCAACAGATACTGTTGATTCTGATATTTGCCAAGTGCAAGCAGCCCTATCCGTTGTGCAGGGATTCAAATGTGTTTTTTTCCCTCCTGTGTCTCCGCAAAATGCTGATAAGTCCCAGAAAGACTCATATTACAGCCTTCGGTCTCTCTCCCCCCCTCTCGCGATCATACCCTGGGGCGCGTGTGCGTGTGTGTGTGTGTGTGCGTGCGTGTGTGAAAAGAAAACAAAAACAAAGAAGGATAGAAAGTACGACTCGGATTGACAATATGAGAAAAAGCACTGAAGCAAATGGAGGAGAGCGCGTCCGTTATTAGGCTGCTCGGCGGCGGTTTCGAGGCAGGTGTCGGCGTCTCCGCTCGCATTATTTACTCGGCGGGTTGAGCCAGGCGGTGGAACCTGCAGGTAGCCGACTCTAAGCAGCACAGTTTATCAAAGATTGTAAATACGGGCCTGATGATGAATGTGTGCTCTGTCATGTCCCTTGTCTCACGCTGAGAATGTATGTGACAGAAATGATGAACCGCAATCAGCATTAGCTAACGCCTACGAGCAGCAGCGGAAGAGATACGAACAATCATCAACGTCTTAGGCCGGGTCCTCAGATGGGGTTTGATACTGATGATCGCAGGATGGTGCAAGCAAATACGGAGTTGCACAAACACAACTTCAATTTCATTTCTCAGCTGAATTCCCGCAGACGTTCCTCCCTTGTGATTTAACTTCCTGCAGCAATCTTGTCCAGTGTTGATCAATGACAAACAGGGAAAAATCCAAACCTACCGAAACACTCCGTTCCAGATGGATGCTTTGTTTTTCACTGGCAACACGTTGATTCGAGGTGGAAATCCAGGCCTGATCCAGACCTGGTCAATATGTGGTTTTAGCTTGAAGGCTACAATAGCAGAGTTCTTTTAAATACATCTGACAACCTTTAACCCTTTATAACCCCTGTAAGCAGCTGCATATGAAACTTTAAGTTCTGCCTCCCTTACACATTCTCTCTGCTATTTGTCTGCAACATTCACGAAGCAAGTAAGAGCGAACCAGCAGGGCCAGACTAACGCACTTGAGGGGCCCCGAGGCAAAACATAGCTATGGACCCGGATTTTGATGAAACACAATTAATTATTTTGAGGAATATATACAATCGCATCATCAACATCTCCAGAACACGGCCTTAAAAGGAATGGCTCATCATTTTTGGCAAACACACTGATTGGCCTTCTGGAGGAGAGTCAGATGAGAAGATCGATACGACTCTCACACCAGTTCTTTAAATAGACGGCTGAAGCCAGCCAGCAGCTTTTTGTAGCTTAGCTAAGCGCAAAGACTGGAAACGGCTAGCCTGGCTGAGTGCGAATGAAACAAAATCCGCCTGCCAGAACCCCGAAAACCTGACTAATTAAGATGTCGGATCTGGTGTGTTTTTAATCCGTTCAATCCTAAACGTGTACAAAAGACAATTTTTGATGTTTTCTACCACGTGACGGGTCGGACTATTTCTTGGCTGGGAGCAGTTGCTAGGCAACCGGCGGGGGGAAGCCAAGAAATAGTCTGGCACACGAAAGCGGATTTAACCTGTTTGTTGTGTGTAATCCGGCGGCATCGGGCTTTAATTAAATTCCTCACGATAACAGCGCTTGCAGTGTATAGCCTACGGCGCTGCGTGCGAAGGCTCCATACACCAAGACCACCACGGACCAATAAACAGCACAACAGCCCGCATTCCTAATGGGCTGAATGTTTAAAATATAAAAAGGGACATACTGGCAACATCTGAAGCCCATTTTAACTTCTAGCTGCTGCTCCCCTCCCTTCAGGTCAGGGCAGATGAAGCTAACAATGATCTCAGCCATGTGAAAAACAGATTGACAAAGACCTGAGACCAGCCCATCCTAGTCCCCTTGTCCCAGTACAAAGTCGTCGTTCCCATAAGCAAAAGGATCGCCATCATTCTGGGACAAAAGACAGGAAAGGAAAGACGCAAGAGAGAGAGATAACTGAGGGAGGGCAGGAGATGAACCCAGAAGAAGGCATGGATATCAAGGGAAACCAGAGGAGAGCGCAGAGGATAGAGAGTAATAGAAAGAGGACAAAAGAGGAAATAAGAGAGGCAGAGAGAGAGCTGCAGAAAACCTCTGGGGTCCCGGTTGCTTTGAATGTAGTGGTGTGTGCATCATGGCTTAGCTTAGCAATAACACCAACAAATGTGGATGAGAATGCTCTTCACTTTTCTGCCTTGTTCTTATTTTAGCCTACAAACTTTATTTTTCTATAATCACTTTTCGTTATGCTCCACGTCGATAAAAACAGAGCGAGATAGAGGAGAGAGCAGATTGCAAAAACAACAGGGCGATACATGAAACATGCACAAATGCCAACGAGGAATGTTTTCTCTCTCCAGAGGGGTCCTCGAAAACAGAATCAACCCGCTTTTTTATTTCAACAACCATTTGCAATCACGCCGAGAACACGCCGCATGTAAAAATGAGCATTAGTAAAGGGAAATACAACAGGAAGGCACCGGGTTTATTCTTGGAAATGGCTCATATCTGACCTGTTTTCAGCTTAACTCTCAAATATATAACGCAACACCATCAGCTCTCGATACGTATCGATCGGTGAATCGGCTTCTTCGTGCTAAAACTGTCATTATCATAATCGGCCTTTAAAAAATCCACTATTGGTCGTCCTCTATGAAGTAGCAGCTGAAAACATTCTCTGGAACGATCACCAGCTCAGCAAATAGCTGACTATTAAGGAAAAACACTTTGAAAACAGAAAAGCCGACAGGAGAAAAAGGAGATAAGTGTGATGGAGTGTGGAACTGGGAAGAGCAAAAAAAAAAAAAAAAAAAGCATGCTGAGAAAACACATTTGCTTCCAACTGAATCATTCCAGCTTAATTAGCATGCAGTAAGGCTCCATTAAAGAGTTGGTCGCACATACACACAAAGTATACAGTATGCACACACTCACAAACTCATCCTGGATCAGGCCATCACATGAGAGCCCAATTCCATTTTACAAGTACACTGACAATTTCCCTAATGCACAAGCAAGCGCTCGAGAAAGCTGGCAGATGTCAAATCCAATCGAATTACAAACACCTGGATGGAGAGAGAAGCTGAAAATGGTAAATAAAAATCTAAAAGTTCCAAAGTGCCATCGCTGGTGAAGCTGCCAGGTGCAAAACCAATAAACAAACAACCCGCTTGACCAGACTTCTATTGCCAGTGCTGTAACTTCTCTGAAAATAAAAAAATGGTCTTTTTTAAGACAGCGTTTGATTTAGAAGCAATTTAATGAGACAACGATAAAGAAGTCTGAAGGTGTTATACGAGGAGAAACACTATGTTTGGTGGTGGGGGGGGGGGATGCTTCGCACCGGCAGGGAGGGTGTCTCACCTGTCCGCTTCCTGGCCACCCTTTAGGTAATTTAGAGGAGGGAGGAGCGAAACTGTGGGGGAGGCAAAATTAAATCGTGCCTCTGGGACCTCAGTCTGTTAAACAGTATAGAGAAAGTCCGTGAAAGGCATATTTAATAGGCTGCGGTGTACAGATGCAGAGCGGGCACTGCAAGGGAACATATAATGCAAGAACACCCAAACTATATTGATTAAAACTATTATTTCTTGTGGGGGAAAAAATAATTGAAAAACAATCCATAAATGAAATGTATATATTTTAAAAAGGTGCTGAACAACGGGATTGGGAGCATTTCTAAGGCCTCTCAACGGCTGACATAGAATGGCTGAGCCAGCAGCTTGCAGCTACCTGTGCTAACAGCGCTAACGGTGAAAATAAACGCAATAAACGCTCACATGCACAAACGTCGCCTAAAAGCCTGCACGGCATGGCAGCATTTAAAACCCCTGCATTTGGAGACTATAGGTTAAACAGTTAATGGCACTTTCAAGGCCCATAAATACACATATATATAACTTCACTTTCATCCTGAGGCTGATTAACAAACCCCCCAGGCAGCGACCCGGTTCTCCCTACAGCCCCACAAAAGCAGCAGAAGAAGTACCTTCATCCGCAGCACCATTCATCTTTACTGCTGAAGGTGCACTCGTCCACCCAATCCCCGGCCTCACCGCCATGACTTACAGCACCATGACCGATGAGGGGGTACGTGCACAAAAGTACATTTGTGTGCACGTGTGTGCTCTTTATGGCCGGTGGGAGACTCCAGGCAGAGGGTTTCTTAAGGCATTAAAAGACCCCTATCACAGTGGGGTCACCTAAGCCCCTTTACATGGCCTGGAGGAGGAACATAAACTGACAAGCAGCGGAAAAGCCAGAGTGGCTTTACTGGTTGTGAAAGAAAAACAATCCTTCAAGAAGGGCAAAACGTTAATATTACGGAGAAAGAAATATCTAGAGTGGTCTGTGGGAGTCTACATCACAAACACATAAAGATAGGAATCAATGTCCGTGTGCAAATTCATGTTGATTATTCATTCGCTGCACGAAGATGTCCCGACATGTGAAGTTGGAAATGCCAATGTCATTGATTGAGCAAACATAAGCTTCAAGGCGTACTGGCGTACCGCATTAATGCAGCCTGTATGCAGACACTTGTTATCGCCAGTATAAATAGCAGGCTTATGGGAGGATAATCTCTTGCAATGTTATTGACATTCAAACACTCCTGTAGCCGATCTAGTAGCTCGTCCAAAAAGAGTAGAATAAGAAGCGAGCACACTAACGAGAGAAAGAGAGTGAGTAAGACTGGAACTAAACTGAAGCAGCAGACACAAAGTAGTGATGATCCGCTGAAGTTTATCTGATGTTCCTTCGGCTGAAATTCAGACTAAATCGGGCCTTGCAGCAAACCGCGGGCCAGTCCTCCCCGTTCATTTGAATGTGTGTTGGTGAATGCAGTGTAGTGTGTTTGGACTGCGTCAATGGGGACCAGGGCGATGCCAGGAAGAAAAAACACACGCAGAAGTCTGCGGCAAAACGTTGACACGGAATCCCCCTTTTTGGAGGAAAAACAACCCGACTTCCCAGCGCGGCCAATTACGTAACGGGATATCAGTGTGCCATTCGAATCAAATGGGTCAATCGCATGAGTAAGTGACACTCCCACACCGCAGCAAAACACCAGTGATATCTGTGACAACGCCCTTCCCAAAATCCATTACAAATACAAAGAAACACACACACCAATATGCTGGTTTTTAATCTTTTTATCAGACTAATTCTCTTAATGTTCAGACACGAGAAACACAAGCTGGAACGCACAACAAATCGTTTTTTTTGGGTTAACTTAGCAACTTCGGTTCTTTTTGTTCTTGGGGAGAAAAAAAATTCAAAAAGAGTCATCAACTTCTATCAATTCCTAATGCATTTGAATCCATGAAGTTTATAATTCTCCTGGAATTCAACACTCGTCTGGTCCCTTTTGGCCAAGCCCACGTCAGCTGATCAGAGAACAGCACGCCTGTCTGAGCGATGAGGGCACACATGCCTGCTGCTGCCGACACGGACAACACTTTTAAAACATCCACAAAGTACGATCAGTCATGTAACATACGTCAATCAAGGGCAAATGGAAAATGCCATCCCTCCTGCACCGCTGCATCTCTGAGCTCACACAGGGAGTTCCGGGATACTTTCTTTGCACGAAGTGAACGGGCTGCAGATCCTATTGATTGTGCCCCTCCATCCATCTCCAAGCCATTAGCCCCATCTAGCATTCCACTCAGGCCCCATCGTGACAGTGCTCCATGAATAAAGACGCAGTAATGTAATGTAAATGTTAATGTGATGGCTGTAGGTTTAGTGCAACACAATCAGATCGGCCTCTGATTATCGGCGCGACTCCGACCTGATTCAAAGTCGAGGGGAACAAGAGGGTTTCGCTCTCCTGACAAGGACCGGCCATCTGTACAGAGAAGGCCCCGCATCAAGGACACCATCACCAAGAGAGGATGAGGCCAGAGGCCAACACTGTGTCACTGACATGAAGAGCGACACTCGAGTCTGGATATGATTTTCTTTACAGAACTAGATCTGAAAGTATCTCTGAAATGAAAGACTGTACGTACACACCATTCAAGACAGTGTGTGATGAATCTATTCATGATTTGATTCATCCGGTTTTTCTTAATACTCACTTGTTAGTTTTGTGTTTTCTTCACTCCACTATAACTTCATATGTTGTGGTTTGTAAAGTTCGTCTCCTTGTTGTTAGACTTAGTCTTCCCTCTCCTTTACGCCACTTTTCTCGTTTCTTTCTTCAGCTTTTAACGTCTTGTTTTTAAGATTTTGCTTCTTTGTTTGCTATTGAAGGTCATTTATTCAACAGCAAGTAGTATCATTTTTCAATTAACACCGGAGCACTCTACATTTTCACAGTTAAAAGTCAAAATAGAGTCATGATTCTTCAATTATTAGCCCTGAAGTTAGCCACAACTTCAGGCTCTTATGTGGGCTGGATTTGATGGTAAACCAGCTATTCTCATTACAGCCCATAAGCCTTTATCAGATGGTTTACTGATGTGCAGGTTAGCTCAGTTTAACCTGCTCACGGTGTTTGGAAGAAGGCCATTGACGTCCCATGCCGTCTATTCGTACACTCCAGCAGAGGAATCGAGGGGAAAAAAACCAGACAGGACGCTGAACGGAATGGATGTTTCTGTACGGTAACGATCAAACACAACACACACGCAACACTGAATCTAGAGTGCAGCGCTGCAATGACATGGATGTCTGTATGAAGTACACATACAGGAGGGTTTTGACAAAGTCAAGATGTCCACATATATTAAGTCTCACAAAGAGAGCACACACAAACACACACCGATTCAAAATGCGCCGTCGACCCGATAGGCGGGACAGGAATTGGCAAGGGCCCTCTGACACAACACAACTGTAGATGATTGAACAAAGAGACGCCGACGACAAAACAAATGCCGCATCCGACACTGAAGTGTCGAACCGCTGAATTAGATGCAAATACGTACCCCTCCCTGGCTGACCACACACACCTGCTGGTCCGTGCCTGTGTGACGTCCACGATAATTCTTTATGTGTGAGAGCACAAGGTGCTGCATCTCCGTTATTCAGAGCTCTCAGTTGCCAATACTGCTCACCTTCCTTCAAGCTCTGCATATTTCAGAACGCAAACAACCACCCGACTCATGGACCTCGTCGAGGTGAACTGTGCAACCCCGATAATCTCGGAAGTAGTGAGTAATATGCAGCTGTATTAATGTGAAGTCGTGTGACGTTAAAACATTCATTTCCTCCCAGTTGAAGGCGCTTTCACAGCACGCTAAACAGCTTAAATAATGATCTGGTTTTGGCTGCAGTAACATTTTTCTCATTGGCACTCGGTGATTTTAAATATGGATGATACGTAATCACAAAAGTAATCTAGAGCATTAAGGTGTGAACTGAGCAATCGAGACACTAGATCGTATGAGGGAAGAGCAGCGCGTAGCTCAAATGAAATGGAATGGATTAGAGTTGACTCATTCATTTCATTCAGAGCGATTGCAGCTCATGCATCAGGAGCGCTAAACGGCATTATTATCATCGCATGAAGAAGACGCGCCAATTATTGACCATTTCGGTTAATCAGCTGAACGTGAGTCACAAACACAAATCTGAACGAGATCAAGATGTAATTCAAACTGAAAGTTTTGGTCTGAAACTGCAGCGTCAGCACAGCAGCTGCGCTCCACTGGTCTTGGGTCACCACCGCCGTCATCGTCAGCGAGATTGGGATTCACGACCCGTAGAAACACGTCTACTCCCCCTCAGTAATTACACCTCAGGAGGGACAGGGAGGGATGACAGCCAGTCAGTCAATCACTGCATTGATCCTTCCACAGCAAACCTCGGTGTGTGTGCTGCGCTCTTCTTTCACCGTGACACGCCAGCATCAGATCGCTTTTTTCCAATCACTTCTCGTGACATATGTGACGGGACGGGACATGGGACGGGTCATTTGGATCTTTGTCAAATCAAGAGTTGTCATATGTTAATGTGTTGGTTTTCACAAGAAAACAAGCTTAAAAGTTGATTTCGCTGATTGACAAAAAATTATGAAAAATTTGATAAATGCTTTGAGATATTTTTTAAGCCAAACATACAATTTTTCGGTTCCAGCTTGTCAAATGTTTAGAGTTGCATCTGTACTCTGTTTTACATCACTCTGAAATAAAACATTATTTGTCTTCTGGACATTTTATAGAATAAGCGATGAAGTTATCGTCAGATTAATCGATAAATATCTACCCGTAGTTGCAGGCCTACAACACACTAGAAATAACAGATAACATCATACGGTGTGTATTCTGCTCAGGTACAGTTATCTACCGCAGTTGTGCACTTATTTCACCTCTGCTGAGACAGAGAAGAAACACTCCACAGGGGATTCCATCCACATCTCCCCTGATAACACACACAGACACACACTTCATTAAATATGACACACAATCTCCCTCTCCTAATCAACAATGGTCGCGGAGCAGCCGCGCTACACAAGACGAAAGTTCTCTTTCTTTAAGGATGTGAAGCGACGGAGGAGAGCTGTGAAGTGAAGGGCTGCACTGTTCTTTGAGAGGGGGCAGCCGTCGAGATAAGACTTATCAGATCGACGAGCAGGAAGGGCAAAGACGGAGGGATGCGATCCCCCTAAATACCTCCCTTGTTGCTGCCAACAACATTGAGACTCGCTTCGGGAGAGGAATTCTCTGAAAGTCCTCGCCTCGGCGGCAAGATACGCTCGGTTGAAAGAGGGGAAACCTTTGAAGGGATTAGCAGAGAGCTTGTTCACGTGCGTCTTTGGAAAAGAGCATGTGGAGAACAGCTGCAGTCGTCAGAAGTATCTCGATGACTCGGGTTCAACAGAACTGGAATACTTGTGGCTTTGTTTGAAGAGGTCTTTGCTTACTTGTGCCGCAAAATATCACAGAAACTAAGCCGTGAAAAGGTCAATATTGTCAAATTATTTAAGCACAGGTGAGGTCAAGAACATAACAGCAAGCGGCTTGCAAAAGAATCTCACGACAAAACTACAGAGAGAGCGAGAGCGAGAGAGAGAGAGAGCGAGAGAGAGAGAGAGAGACTCCTTGCTGACAGAACAGGTCGCTCTGTTTGGAAAGAGAGACACCTGGGAAATTTAGTCCGCACCTTCCTCCCCCACCAGCTGTTAGGTGTCCACAGCTCCCCGGAGAAATGCTGATCTCGATGACTGCGTGCCACCGTTTCGTTTCCTCTCTCTCTCTCTCTCTCTCTGTGCATGCTGGGACCACCGTATAAGTGACAAAAAGGTGTGACGTGTTGGAGACGTGCAGTAATTGGGTGACACAGCTGGATTTGCTCCTCGCCTCAGACACCCAAGGTGACACGAGGAGCGGTTGTTGCTTCGTCGAGCGAGACTGTGAACAGACACGTACCTCGTTGTGCCTTCATCGCTATCTATAGGCGGAATAGAGAATCGTAAATATCATAAATCTTTCAATGGTGGGCCGATACAAAGGCACACTGTGGATTCCTGGCACGGCGCGATGGATTTGCTTTGAATTCTTTGGCCCAAGGGTGTTCATGGCCGGGCCAGCTGCAGAGGGAGAGCTGCGCATCACACATGCTTTTTATTTCTTGCAAACACACACACACACACACACACACACACACAATGCTGCATGAACATAAATAAAAGTAGAAAAAAATACAAATAAACATGTAGAGTCACAAATTAAACCACCCACAGACATCAAAAAAACACATGCAGGCCTTTTAACACAAACCACCCGCCCACTGTTCATATCTTCTATCCCCAAGACACACACACACACACACACACACCATCTGAACCATCCATTTGGTTTCATCGTGTTACGTCTGCAGAGGATGAGGTCAGCGGTCCGTTTTTGCTTATTAACACTCGCCAATCTAGACTGCGAGTGCATTCATCAAGAGGCCCTCTCGTTGTGCAACAATCAACCTTTCAAGTCCAGAGCTCTAAGTCAAGACAACACAGAGGACGACCCCCCCGACCCCTCTGATGGATGATAGCGAGTGATTTATGGACCCAGGGTTCAGTCTGGCTGAACGATGCGAGTCGAATCACTTTGGGAGAATTTTACACCGGTTCAAGTTCTCTCAGAACACCATCAAATACGTTCGGCAGAGACGTGGGTTTACACAAAGTTTTTGTTTTCGTGAAACAACATTTAATGAATAAAACAGCCAGCCAATTTGACAGCTAATAAAAAGGAGCACAAAACGGAGTCGAGGGAACGAATGATGAAGTTGGATGTCTTTGTCTTTTAAGGTCTCATAAAGTGAAAATACAAGTCTCACAATAATGTACTTTATACTGTGAACACAACCTATAAAACAAAGGTGGCTCAACACCGGCCCAGATGTGCATCCACACTGGCTGAGTCGCTCCCTTTTGGCAACAACCTGCTTTGCTGAAATCACAGCTCCCCCGCAAGTTGAATCTGATCCTTCCCTCTTACTTTATTCGAGTGGATATGCTACTCTATTATTCATTCGGATGGTGTTGCATATCTGTGGGGAGGCTCTTTGTATGCGATGAGGTTTTCAGAAAGTTTCAGAGGTTGGATGGAGTTTGCCTCTGGTGACACTTCCCATCGACACAAACAACACTGGTTGACACATTTACTTTGGATTAGAAGTGACCAAATCAATCCCACTGGCTTTATTTCCACACTTTACAGTGTGGAAATAATTTATGTGCAGGCGGTGACGATTTGCCAGGTGAGGTGACTCCTCTGCTCCAGTGAGCTCCGATACTCGCATCTGATAGCTGTTTACAGTTTGTCTGTGTGCTGTATCTGTCACTGAGGAATAAACCATGAATGAATAAAGTCGCCATCAAGTTTGTTTTTATTATAGATCACAACTGTTTCGTGTGAAGCAGCGTAACGCCTCTTTCCGGCCCCGTTTTTTGTGCGTACGCAACATTTATATGCGAGACACCAGGTGATCTCTCTAACGGTTGACAGCTATTACTTCCTGCCACCTTCCCGAAATGCATTTAAGAGAAATGGACATTAATGGCAGTCTCTCAGAAGTCAAACATTGTATAACTGGACTTCTGTGTATGACTTCTTCAATCGGCTCCCCTGATTCAAATGCAATGTTATTACCTTTCAGGAACTGTCCTTCCCTTAAATGTTTAACCCTGAGACTGTGTTGTTTGGCAACTTCACAACACCTGATTTGCACTTGTAACGTCTCCTGCAGAGTTGCATTGAAAGAAGTCCAAATATTCTGTGGGTAAACGACAGCAGCTGAAACTGAGGACAGCGCCATCTGGTGGCGTGGAGCCCCGGGGCCCTCGCGCTCCGCCGCAGGGTTCCTGCAGCGCGACATCACACGTCAATGTGACGGAAATCTGCCCCGATGGAAAGCGGATTGCCACCCATAGGCCGCTTTATTCCCTCCATTACATCTGGATAATCCCAGATGCTTAGCTCACCGCCATCGCCTCTCCTTTGGCCCCCCCCGAAATCTTCCCCTGCAAATTAATCAGTTCATAATCTCCGCCCTCCATCTGAACACTCGATGGAGGCAGAGACGAGCTACCGGCATGTTGTGGGACGACAGATCCCCGAATCTCCCGATCTGTTTGTTCAGACAACAATGACACACACAAAACATGAGCGCAGCATCCCAAAGCGCAAATATACTGTATAATGCATTAGACACCAGCGCTGGATCGTCATATTTTGGAAACAGGGTCTGTCATGTTGTGACATTCGGAGAGCATTACCAGTCTCCTGAAGGCAGTCGTGACGCAATGGAGACAGAAACATGAGCCCAGGACAGACATTAGAGATACATGCAGAGAGATGGAAATATAAATGTGGACCAGCCGCACAAAAAGCAACCTCTAGCCAATTACAGCAGAGGAGTCACTGTCAGTCCCTGCACAGCTGACAGAGGAGCCACAACTCACATACAAACACACGCACATGAAAAATTCTGAAAGGCAGCTGTGCTTGGCGGTGGCGTATCATCAGCCACCAGCCCAGATGTGGTGCGGCGCCACGTCACACCATTTAACGCATCTACGTCCTACAACCCTCGAGCACAAGACTAATTTGGACAATCTTTTCAATTGTTGATCATACGATGATGGAGGCTGAGGGGGAAAAACAGCGTCAGAAGGACGGGCAACAGCAGCAGGGAGAAGATGAAGAGGGGGGGGGGGTAAGAAGGAGACGATGGGAACGGATGTTAAAGAGGGAAACGGGGTCAAGAGAAACAAGTGTAAGAAGGAGGAGGGCGGCTTAAAACCGCGCTGGTTTAAGACAATGAAATGGGCGGATTATGAACTGGCAGGAGGAGGAGAGAGAGGCGGGGCGAGGGACGGAAACATAAAACAACACTGGGGTTGGGCTGCAAGGGAAAGCCGGCGAGAAGGGTCAGCAGCGGATTTGAAATATGGACAGCTGTGAATGAGGGCAGCGAGGCATCCTCGTGCACGCACACACACACACACACACACACACACACACACCAGATGGACCACTAGGGATTAACGCGATGTTATTCCTCCTCGCTGAGCTCCACACAGACCAGGGAGCTCTAAAGGGAGAGCTCCTCTTCTATTCAAAGCAACTGCTGGATTCTGCCTGAGTTGGACCTTTTTTTGCTTCTTTTTTTTTTGCCGTCAGACAGGCTTTCTCCAAAAATATAATGCCTCCATAATGCCTTGGAATTTCCTGCAGCCCCAATTTCCGAGCCCCAGTGAGGTCATATCTATTAAATATCTGCCATTACTGAAGGCTTTGAAAGCGTTATTTGCAGGCCAGAACCTTGGTGAATAACACGGATAGGACCGATAGAAAGAGGGAAGAAGAAGAAATCACATTACATGTTAAAAAGGCATCGCAGAGGCAGCAATCATTGCAGCAGCAAATGTGGAAAAACAGAGGAATAAAAAGCACGGGTTGGCATTTTTTTGCATACTCAAAAGCAAGTGGCACTTCAATCCAGAATTGCACATTTCCATTTCTGCAGAGATGCATCGTTGCGCTACTGAATGGCTCAAACGCCATTTTGCCAGTGATCATTAGATAATGGGGTCAAATATATACAGACGCATACATTAAAACATCACAGGGGCACAGCCAATCCCTTGATATAACGTTAATTCGCATTTCATTGATTGTTCAGCCTGAGGTCCTTTGTTTTGTCATTTTTCATTTGGCTGCCATGAGTTATGATGGCGTGAAATCATATTGACATGGATGAATATGGAAGCACTATCTTGATTAAGCCGCGGTGAGATATAAAACACACGCTTTCTTTCTCCTCCTCTGCTCGTCGTCACTCCTTTAGGGGACCTTTTGTCTCCAGGCTTTGCATTTGGACTCTAAAAATAAGATTTACCCTCCGAGTGCTTCAGGGATGATGGATTTTTGTAGGCCAACCCTGGAAGTTAGCATAGCACAAAAAGCCAATGGGAACTTTACATTGCATTCTGGATTATTGCAGAAAATAACAACAATCGGAACAACTAAAAAGCTAACAAACGAAACCAGTTGCTAGTTTTAGGACTCACTCCTGCAGCACTCTATCAATCATTTGCTTCCAGGTGAAGGTTAATTGACCATATGCATACACCCACTTTTCTCTGCTGTAAAAAGGACTACTAACACGACAACAAAATCAAAACCAATTTCCTATTTATGTGGCAGTTTTGGGCTTTCCCTGTCCCTCCCTGTCTATCAAACATACACAGCCACGGCCCCTTCTTTGCTTTCGGCATCAATCTCATTTGAGCCACTTTAGAGCCGTTTGTGTTCATTGAATACACGGTCCAGAAAGTAAATACGGGTCGACCGGGTTTGCTGTTTGTTAAGTTAACACTGGCTCGGATCACAAGTAAATAACCAAAAGGGACGAAAGAAATTTCAATGCATTCCTCAGTTTCTGTGCTCTAAAAGCCTCCACTGAGTCGCATTAACGTGGCGCTTGCTGAGAGACGAATCGCAGGTGGGCGTAATTTGATATAAGCAGACTCCGAACACTAAGACAAGATACATTAAAAGACGTACGATTGTGCACGCAAGGCATGAGGCATATATACACGCACGGCATGCTTGTGTCGAAATGAAACACAAACATGGAAAATAAACTGAGCTCGGCGGCCCTTTGGCTCTCGGTTGGTGGATGTTTGTTTGCGGTGGATTCCGGGGCCTGAAGAGGGGATGAACATGCATGAGCGCCCTCAAATCACTTCTAGTCCGCTGCCCTCCCTTGTTACTCGAAAAATGTCAGAGCACTGGTGCCTTTGCAGCGGGCCGGACTTCTCCATCACAAAGCTCCTGCCATGTGCCACGAGGGCTCCCTCAATCTAAAACTATAAACGGTCCAAAACTGTGTTTGACTGTCCGTCCTTAAACTCCCTCTCACTCTCTTTTATTCTCCGTCTCTCCATCTGAGACTGATTTTGGCTGGAGGTAAACAGAGATGCAAGCTTTCTGGAATCACAGAAGCAGACACTGACATTTGGAGAGTAAAAGAACGAGTGGAAGGCTCAATGTGAACACGCACTGAGGAATGGGAATAACCAGGAATTCAGCGACTAATCCAATGCACATCTACTGTTACTTGAATCACCTCCTCTAACAAAAGGAGGGGCAACAACAAGGACTCAAAGGAAGCCTGAGAGTCTGTACCCGCTTCGTGAAATATAAAAGCCTAATACTTCCGGGCGCCACTTTAAAAGAAAGAAGAAAAAAAAATGAAGCATAGAAAACGGGAAGATCCCAGTAAATGTGCACTTTACAAGAAAAATAAAAAAAGGGTTAATTCTCAACCCACCGCCTGCACTGTGATGGGTTTGCAGGGGCGGCGGGTGGGAGTCGACACGCAATAAACAAGCTCTTTTTGAATTGGCTGAATCTCATTTGACCGACTAACGCACAGCGTGTATGGCATGTGCCGACACACCAGCCTTTAAAAAAAATAAATAAAAAAGATACAGAAAAAACTAAAACCTCTGAGCCCCTGCAGCAGATACCACAATGGATTATTTGTCCGATTCAACTGAAATAAGAATCAACGCACTTCCTGTTGTTGCACTGACTCGTGCGTCTGCCCCCGGCCTCAGTTTACCCCGACTGAACCGTCGACTTATTGACAAAAAGGGAGACACGTAAACTAATGTCACTGGCCAGAGGCTTTGTGTCCTGTGTAAAGGGCCTTGTGTACAATTAACTCATGCCCGTCACAACTGTTTTACCGTCTCGTGGACAGTAAACGGCCACACCAGCACTTTTGGTGAATCTTTGACGTGGGCTGCAATAGGAAAGATTCAGATGAGAGCAGTCAGCGAGTGCAGATGTGATTGACAGAAGGGGGGGCTGGGCAGGTTGTGTGGTTTCTTACTGATGCATAAACTAGACTCGGGGAAGGCTGTCCGAACACGCCTCCGACAATATCTAGGTCTTCCTCGCAGCGAGGCTGATAATAGGCCTGTCATCTAGGATCTGGCAAATTCCCGCATACCTCTTTTAGTGTAGAAAGATGCGATAAACACGGCTGTGAGATGTGACAGTTTCTGCCTCCCTGCACTTCTGGTGTTGGAGGAAAAAAAAAACCTTATCGCGGTGTCTACGCTGGTTAATGTCTTTCATTAGAGAAGAGTTTTCAACAAAAGGGCCCGAAAACGCCGGCTACGATTCAACTATCTTGTGTAAAAAAGCAAGCGGAATACTGTACATCACTTCTGACTGTGCGCTCACATCGCACCATTCACAAGCACCCAGCAGCCATCAACACGAACCGGCGTGATGCGAGCACCTGATGGCTTGAGTTAAAGTTGACATTCTTTAAAGTCGATGCATACTAGTGGACACACACACAAGTTTCAAATAGGGATTTGATTTCCTCCTCACCGCACTGTACCAGAGTCATTAGGGTATATATCGATGTCTGGGATTAACTTGACTATTAGGATTCAGAGTTTGTTTATCAGGATATTATCTCTTTGATAACGCCACGGCAACAGTAAACACAATGGCATTTTTTTTCTCGAAACAATCGGTTGTTTTTTCTAAATATTGACATGGAATATAATAAAAGGGGGATTTGGAGAAACTAAAAAAAAATCAACCAGCTGCTTTTGTAGTGTATAAATCTTTCGCTTTCTATTGAAGGTTATAAAAATGTGGCACATAACAGTGGTGATTAAAGGATGGGTTTGACATTTTAGAAAATATACTTATTTGCTTTTTCTTTTCCCAAAAGTCAGAGCGAGAAGATTGAAATCCCTCTTACTGTACTGTACAAATTAAGCTTTAGCCGGCAGCCAGTTAGCTTAGCAAACAGTAGTTCTCTGTCCAAAGAGGACAAAATCACCTGCGAGCATGTTTAAAGCTCACCGATGAACACGTTTTAACATGTTAGATAAATCCGCACAAAGGACCACTCAATGTCAACAACCAACACTGGCTGTACCTGCACACAACAACTGCTGTTTATCCGTCTGCATATTTACACAAACCAAATCCTGTCATCCGACGGAGAAGAGAGAAGAAGAGCAGAAAGGCGCAGGGCGTCATGTGGGGGAAAAAAGGTTCCCAAACAGTCGGCATGCGAGGGCACAGAGGAGATTTATTCACGCTCCGTTTCTTTTCCAAGTGTGTGAGCATGTGCAGTGTGCGCTGCACATCAGGTGTGATTGCTGGGGCTAGATGTGTGCTGTGTACATCTGAGCCCGAAAAAGAGCAGCAGGCCTGCCGCTCCTCACGGTAAGAGGACAGAAAACAAACACAGCCAGAGTCACAGAAAAACCCCTTTATGTTGATCTCCTGAAGAGATATGCACCGGAAACACCACAAGACCTACTTTGGGTGGGTGGATGTATGAAGGCATCATTTCACATTCTGTTGGCAACAGAAAAGAAGTAGCCTAAAAAAGATTTTCATACTTAGGAGGGAAGTATTTCCCCACTTATCTCAACTTTAAGCGAGTCGATTGCACAAACCCAAAGTGCCGACAAGATAAGCAGCAGGAACGATAAGAAATCCAAAACAAGCTTGCACACACATTCACAGACTTAGCCTATGAACAGCCCAAATAAGCTAATGAAGGCCGGCTAAAACATGAGTTACTGAGTGAGCACCTTTATAGAAGGGACTGTAATTGATCCAATAAGGCCATTAAGAGTTTGTGTGAGATGAGAAAACTAAAGCGAAGGCCATTTCACTGGCAGACTGCAGCTACTTACCCGGCCTCCATCAATAAGCTGTGCTAAAGAGACACAATGGAATTCAGACAAACGCATAGTCAGTGGCCGACATTAGAGCAGAGGCCTTAGCCAGCTCCTGAGTGTCCTCACAAAGCGCCAACGAGTGTGAAGTAAATGAGTGAAAGTGAGCTTGTTGTCAAGAGACAAAAGTTCAGAAGGAGTTCAAAAAGTACAAAAGTGGGACATTTCTTTGTGAAGGAATCCAGGATAAAAGAAGCAAATCCTGACAACCATTAATGTTTTAAATTGTCACCATGAAAGCAGCATCTTAAATTGATGACGGAAAAACACAATGCTCTGGCTGAACGTATTCAGACCAGCGTGCCCGAGGGGACCATTAATGTTTCATCTAATCTCATCTCCATGTGAATATTCAGAGATTCTGTATAAAGTCAGAGATGCTGTATAAAGTCAGAGATGCTGTATAAAGTCAGAGATGCTGTATAAAGTCAGAGATGCTGTATAAAGTCAGAGATGCTGTCAGCCAATGAGACGTGTTTCCAGTTTATTCTCAGACTCCAAACTCCTGAAATCGGCTCATCGCCCTCCACTGAGCGATAAAACTTAAACAGACCGATAAAACACAGATTTTCGTGCCAGGCTCTCTCCTCTCAGACCCTCAGCATTCCATTCGCCTTACGGCCGCAAAAATAAAAAAGGTTTTGCCCACAGACAAGAAGAGAGTTATTGATCCTCGAGTCAATCCATCCACCTCAGCTAACTCCCTCCAAACGCAGCAAACCAACCATGTCAGCCCCCTTGCAGATGGAGCAAGAGGCCATGAAGTCAATTCCAAATCCATCAGCTAAATAGACTGCCAGGATCCCGATTGTTTATGGTGGCGGGTGGAGAAAGTGTGTGAATGTGTGCGTTTGTTTAGTCTGTACGGTTTAGCTGGAGGAGACTGGAGTTGTGTTAAAGTCAATACGCTGCGAGGACAATAAGGACAACGCTCTGGAGAGGCCTTACAACTTCACGGTTCATCACTTGGGCTCGGAGCTGGCAACGGTTAAATAGGTAAAGACGTCCATAGCGTGCTCCAACTCACTTCCATCAACAACAGTAGTTCAGTCAGAGCTGCATAGAGATAATACAAAATGTTTTTAAAAACACCTTTGTGTGTGCGCCACGGCAGGGTAATCATCCTCATTTTAGCCGATAACCTCAGAGTGGCCCTCTGTCCCAGCTCTCTCCTCGTCCATCTCCTCCATGTCCCAGTCAAATCTGACACGTCTAACCCTGCACCTCCCCCGCCAGCTGACAGGCCAGCTCTCAAGAGAGGAGACCCTGAGGAGGAAATGGCAGCCGAGTGACAAAGTGAGTGGCAGAGTGGAAAGCTATAACTATCCCCTGCCAGGAGGAGAGCGTTAAAAGCAGAGACATTTCCCACAGTTGCAGAAGTATACATGCGGCGGCGTTCTTACTCCGATCGACAGGAAGAAATAGATTGAAATCAAAAATTCAGACAAGATCATTTTTCATGCGCTTTATTGCCGTATAGTTTCAGAGCAGTCTTCCGCAGTGACATGCCCTTGGAGCATCTTAGGATTCAAGAGCTCACTCGCGGGACGTTCGGCCAGGATTGTAAGTACCACTGATGTAATAACAGCCAGTGATTGTACCAGCAACCTTCCTCCGGTTATCGACCCGGCTCTTTACCTCGCGGCAAATCTGCTGCTGGGACAGACACGAGCATGACCGGAGGATGTAGACTGTTGAGTGACATTACACAATACACCAGCTTGTGCTAATATTCTTCAGTTTAAAACATTAACTTTGTATTCTTCGTCTGCCACAAATACTTCTACAGCTAGAGAAACCATGACAGATAGACAGAGAGAGAGAGAATACATTTAGCATAACCCAGTTGTGACTACATCAGTGTTTATGCCGACTTGTAAATGAAAACAAATTGCAGTAGCGAAATGCAAAAGATGTGTTTCATAAGGGAGTTACGAAACAGTGTATCCATTATATAATACGACCAGCAGGGTGCACTGACAACTTTCTTTCATCTCAGAAAATACAGTATTAAGTGGGATCCTCATTAAACATGTTTCTTTGTGTAAGAAAAGAAAAAAGAGAATATCAAAGAATATGTCGAGAACTCAAAAAAATAAATAGCCTGGAAAGTCCAGTATGCATCAGAATACAATGACTACCACTCAAACTACTACGTGTTATCATATTATTATTAACACTAACAAGTCTGGCCAAAATGTGTCTTGATAACGGCGCTCTCTTCTGCGATATGTAACCACCTCAGTGTCTTAATTATTCCAGGCAATGATCCAAACAGTTCTGTGTGCGTTGGCTGGCGCACACACAAACAAGACCAACCCAGCACATATGCTCCCTCCGTACACAAACACTGACGCGACGCACACAAAGTGACCCCCAACCATGACCCCCATTATGCTGCTGGATGAGCGGGAGGTCCGCTGGCCAGCTAATGGGTGACCGGCCACAGAGAGAAGCACAGTCTTGGGTAGCGCTGCGGGGGGGGGGGGACTCCCGCTGTCATCTCTGACTCGTCGCTGGGAGTCACATGACGGGCCGCAGCATGCTGGTCTCAGATACCATGCTGAACAGATGACTAGCTGCCCTGACAAGCACACACACACACACACACACATTACTGTATGTCTCATTTTGTGTTTGCCACAAGGGAACACTTCATCATACGCCGATACGACGAGGCTTTTCATTAGATCCGCTTTAAACGTTTACTTTCTTTCCACTATTTAAAGTGCAAATAGAAGCTTATTGTGACACAAGACCGTTTGATTCATGTTTTCCACATTTGTTGGACCTCTCTCACTCATGAGTTATGCTTTGTGGAGAATGCAATCATAACCACAGGTCATGCTACTTAACAGGAAAGCGAGTGAACTTCAAAGCAACATTTTTGGAAATCCACGTATTTGCGTTGTGGTGGAGAGTTAGATGAGAAGATCAGCGCCTCTCTCACACCTGCCACTTAAATATAAAGCTACAGCCAGCGGCTGGTTAGCTTAGCTTAGCACAAAGACCCGGCACCGTCCAACAATAACAAAAATCTGCCGACCTCTTCACTATTTAATATACCTTTTGTTAAATCCAAGAAAGAGTAATTCTCCTTTTATACAGAGGGTTATGTTCCCAAAATGTACATTTTATATATAGTACACAACCCCCTCGGTAAAAATTGAGAATTTTAGTTTTTCCACTTTAGTTAACAGATGAGATACAACACGTTAATTAACGAGCTACCGGTCTTTATGCTAAGCTAAGCTAACAAGCGTCTCACAAGTTTTTGTGAAGAAGATCTTAGAAACACAACAGTTCTCTCATTTTATTGGAAATGTCGAAGAAGGAAAGGCACTCGCTCTGTTGAAGGTGGACACACAAACACATCTCCACCCCCTCGGGGGGGGGGGGGGGGGGGAGGAAAGGGAGATGGAGAGAAGTGGAACGGAGGGTTAACAGGGCAGAACACACACACAGAGCTACACATGGACTGAAATACTGATGAGGCAGAAGCAGGAAGCTATGCAAACCCTCACTTATGCAAATGTGGACAAATCTTTAATCAAATCTAAAAGACAGGCACTCTCTCTCTCTCTCTCTCTCTGTGTATATTCACATCTCTGATAGGAGGAAACATGCACCGACCTCCAGTCCGGTTGTGCTTTGGATCATTATGGACATCATGCGTGGCCACTGAGGTTACGGGGTGGAAAGGTCAGAGGTCGGCCTCCCGTCCCTCGAGGGAAGAGGTGAACCATTTCTGTGCCGACTTCATGACCTATTCCACAGTCTGCTGCGTTGCCTCTGGTGCTGTAGAAAGTTTTAAAGTCGGACTGTTTGGCACCCCACGGCCACAAGAGCCCCTCACTTGGCAGAGGCCTCGATATAAGATATGTACCGCTGGGCTATTGTACTCCCTTGCATTATATCAAGCAGGTGCTTGTGTTATTGCGTGAGTAAGCAGAGCCTTCCAGCAAAAAGAAGGCCGCCATGAATCAGTATGGAATGAGCTGCGTGTGTGTGTGTGTTTGTTTTTTTAATAGTGTCTTTGTGTGTGCCAAAGCTTTAAAAGACTTCGAGGCTGACTTTATCTCTCCCCTCAAACATCTGATCCAGAAGAGATCCCAGTCCAAACGAGGTTCTGGCAACAGAGAGGGAATTCAGTTCCGTTTTTTGAACCTCGATTGTCTGCTAAATCAATGATTTCTTGGCATGGAAACAAGGGCGTCCTGAGGGCACATTTTAGGAATACGAAGTCTCCATCACACTGGTTCCCTTCATCGCAGGAGCCGTGTTTGGCCCTAAGTAACCTTTGACCGGTCGGCTCGTGTTAGGCTAACAGCTTAGCGAGGCTGTGACAGGATGATAGCTGCATTGCGGACGCCTCAAGGACACAGACGGCCCAAGCGATGAGGTGTCCGAACAAGCGCCTGACAGAAATGCTAATGATTACCTAAGGAGAGGTTGCTCTGTGAGGCCTCGGATTTTCCCCACAGGAGGCACATTTTGTAGCGATATGGAAGTAATGTGAACCTCAGTAGAGGACACAGTCCCACTTATTCAGATGAGAAACCTACCAATTAGGGTTAGCGTTTGTTTATCCTTCATCCGTGGAGGCTTTGGCTCCTCAATGAAGGGTCATCTAAGTAAATAGTAGGTTTTGCCGCCACCCACATAAACCAATGAGCCATATGCGAGTCGTCAGTTTATTCGGGATTGTGGCACTGGGATGTAAAGTGAAGATGGCGGGAGGGTAATGTGTGTCAGCTGCAGCCACTATTAATTGATGGCCAACAGTTCTGGGTTATTACAGACATATGGCCAGTATGAAGAGATATTGAAACCGTGCTGCCGTCGTCGCTGGAGTGCGTCTTCAGAGCAACCGGTCGGTACTTCATTCAAGACCGCCATACTTTCAGTTTTTGGATCCATCTTTCGAAGCAGCTTTACGCTACCGATAAGCCTTTGATGACTAAGTGTCTGTCGCTCCCATTCTCAGGACGCTGACATTTAAAGAACACTTCCTCTATGACAGTTTAAAAGTACTGCTGACCAAGTCATGTACAGGGCATACAAATCGATTTAGAATAAGCCTTTATCAGAGAGAGCAGACGCCATGCGAGTTATGGCAGCAGAGGATCATACCTTGGAAATATAACAAAAGTAGGTCAAATGAAAGGCAGAAGTTTCAAGGAACCTGCAAATATGCAAATCTACTTCTTTCCTAAGCATTTTGCTGTTAAATATTCACAAAAGGAAAGAAATATATTCTAGGCCGAAACTAAGAAGAACCATGTCCGGGGTCTTGTTCAATTATACAGAGCAGAGACAAAGACTGCATCGAGGTTAAAGTTCAAACATATGAACAGTGACCTGAATCAGCTGAACTACACAGCTGCTGTGTTTAAGTAAGGACATGAATTAGATGTGGCAGATAGTGTGCAATTAGACTTGGCCATGCTTCATTTCAGTGAGCGCGAGTACGTGAACCGACGATACAAAGAAATAGAAAACGCGTCTCCACCTGCCGAAGTGCGTTGAATCGGTCGTTGATATTCACGCTCCCCTTCCTTTTGCTCCCGTCGTACGCATTTAGCGTCACAAGAGGGAGAGGAGAAGGAAGAGCAGCTCATAAAGCAGTGAACAGAAGACAAAGAGAGTCAGAAGATACCTAGAATGTCAAAGTCCGGGGCTGTTCTCCCTCCGCTGACAGATATGAAAAAACTCCAGCACATCTTGAGCCACCGCTTGAACCCGTGCTCATCTTTTCCCCGTTCTGTGTTGCTCCATTTTTTGACAAGCGCCATGCATCATCACCAGAGAGGAAGCGATGGAGGATACTAGAAAACAACAAAACAAGCCCAGACAGGCTTTTTGCAAAAACACAGAACAGAGTATGACCTGAAGGATATTAAATTGCCAAACAGTACGCAGGCCGTTTCCCAGCACCTCTCCAGACTCCCAGGTTGAGACAGGTCTTCTCATGTCATCCAAATCGCTAACCATGCAGACTTCTTTTTTTTGGGGGGGGGGGGGGGGGGGGGCGTGAAACCTCTGAGCCAAAGTCAAAGGGAAAACAAAAGCGGTGGGTGTTTCAGGAGAGCAAAAGCTTTCAGCTCAGCCTTTGGCTGCAAAGTCTCCACCTACATCTGGGCCAAATTCCGCAATGTGGCCTGCCCGACCACATCTGGCTGTATGACTAATCACTGTGACATGGCGAGCCTCCAGCCAACGCAGCCCCGACACAGACTCCTGTGAGCAAACAAAGACACGCTCACGTTGACATAAAAAAGGTTCACATCGTCCTCTGATCGCCAACAGAGAGCCTTGGACATTGTAAAGCAAGTTATGACATGACGGTCCAAAAAAACAAAAAAAACAAGGCAACTTCAGAGTCATATGTAGTCAGTTCTGAAGCCATGCATCTATTTTTAATTATTAAAAGCTTTAAAAGAGCAATTGATTGCACCATTAATTAGTGCATTTGTTTTTTTTGCAACAATACTCAATTGAATACAGATTATGGGGCCATTTAAGTATCACTGCAGAGGGATCAGTCATAACCGCCTCAGTACAGACTGAGGCAAAGTCTGTGCTCCCTGACTGATGTTTCTCTTTCTGCCTAATCATGTTAGGCTTCATTTAACCAACTGAGGCTGCTCAAACAGACCGGCGAGGGGAGCGCGGGGGGGGGGGGCAGCTAACAACAGATGTGAGCCCTCAGTGGTGCTCTTATTTCACTCCAGCCCGGGGCTCGCCGTGGGATCTGGGCTGGGAGGGGGAGGATAGACGTCTCGCTACCAATTGGCACCCTCACCTCAAAAGTCACTTTCACCATGCTGGCCACGCTGCCTGCCAGCGACTGTGAGACAACATCGATGGCTGTAAATGGAGCATTTGCGTATATTTGCAGGCGTGTGAGCACACATCCGTATCAAATTTACTGTGGGGCTCCACAAATCCACTGCAGCAGGTAAAAAAAAAAAGAAAGAAAAAAGGTCAAAAGTGCAGCAATCGCATTCACCATTTGTTCCGTTTCAGCACACCTGCGCACAACGCACAGACAGTTGATCTGGAATGCCGATGTTGTCAATAACCGAGCGTGCAATGTGACAGTTATCTTATCAGCCGACACAGTGATTACAGTCCAGGTAATGGGGGGGGAGGCCTTTCTCATTTGTCACGCTTTGTGTGCGGAGCAGCGGCCGAGCAAAGACTGATAGAGCCGTCCAGCAGACACAATACCACTGAAGCTGCATGCCGCAGTTAATTGGGGTAATGGAATGATAAAAGAAAGGCGTGCATGTGGAAGTGAGCACACGCAAGCATGCACGAGTGCTGGCCTGGTACAAGGACGTGTTTATATAGCTGGTAAACAATAGCTTGAGGAAGTAATCCACAATTTGAACCTTAAACCAGACATCTTTCATATCTGGTTCAGTAGCACAGCGAATACAGCCTGGCATGCTCTTCCAAGGCATTCTCAGTAGCACTAACACGCACACACTCTCTCACACACACACACACACACACTCACACGCGCACAGTAAAACGCACACATTCACACCCCTGGAGGAAAACATTCACTTCTTAATTAGGGCTTAGACTTGGGGTGTACGAGACATGCCGGGAAAGCAAAAAGAAGCTGAATTACACAAGAGAGGGAGCTGGAGGACGGCAGTTAAACCAGTAAACACAACCGGTAGCGCATAGTGCAGAGTAAGACGAGTGACCATGGAGAACCACCAATGGACCAACAGCTGTGCCCAGAGTGTGCACTTTCCTCGAAAAGTGAATTTTTGTTTTGCTTAGCAGACCGTATTTTGTTTCATATGATCACATCCCAATCCTGTTTTACGCATTAAAGTCTGTTTACAGATGCTGTGTGAAGCCTGATGAATTGCCTCAGGTGCTGTCACACCAGTAAACTCTCCAGCAGCTCCAGGCTACGTCAGCTGCTGCAAGCATAACACGTCCGACGGAAATGCCGAGTGTCAAGTTGCATTGTGGGTAATGCAGATAAAGAGTTTTGACAAGGAAGAGTCCGGCAATGTTATGGGAGTGAAATGCCAAATCTAGTACTTGTTTAAGACAGATTAATGTGGAAATGTGTGTTATGTGCTAAAGACATCGCGCTCTGGTGTTTTTCCCTTTACCTTAGCCACACGACTAGCCCAATTTCTAGTCTCTACATAACTCTGACAAAATGTTCGTAAGCTTCACATGCAAAGAAGCCAGTTCCCGTGGCAGTGCCGGGACTCCTGTCATATAATCACCTCCTCAATTCCCCGACAGGCCTGTGAAGCAAAAGCAAGTCCCTATAATAAGACGTCAATCAGCAGTCCACTTTGCTTCACCGAGGGAAACACACAGCATCTACACACACACACACACACACACACACACACACAGGAGACCACCGTCGACAAGAAGCCACAGATCACTCAGCAGCACATGCTAAGCACCGCTGCAGAAAGCATGACATGAGGTGAAGAGTTAAGCATGTGTAAAGTGGCGTAGCAAAGCGAACCGCTACCATCAAGCAAGTATAATGCCAGTACAGGAACTTGTCACGGCGACTTTTCTAGAGATGCATATCACGAGTGTGAAAATAAAGTACCTCGTCATGATCAAGGTTTTTTTTAAAGCGCCTATGAATGAGTGTGTATGGTGTTGCTTTTTTCATTTATAGTCTTCGGGTAAAAGTCAAGTTGTTTCATTGACTGTTGCATCCAGCTGTCGTTCGCCTGCAGCCGTTTCCATGTGAAGTTTATTTGTACAGAACCTCTCAACAACAAGTGCTTTAGAGGCCGAGAGGCTTTCAGAAAAGCTGCACAAGAAACACAAGGCAATGTGAAGACACAATGACAGGATTATAAAAAGGAGTTGAACAAAATAAAATGAGAAGATAAAGTACTCTAAAATGGAATAAGACAAATTAATCAGAATCAGTGCAGTGCAAGATATGAATGGATTTGGATGTTAAAATATAGAGTTTGTAGTCTGTGCATAATTATGGTAAAATATTTTGTTGTTTTCCGTAATCTGCGCATGTTGAATATACATTATAAAATGAACAAAAGAGGCCCCAGAATGGAGACTTGAGGAACTCCCTCAGGTGTGTAATTACGGATAAAATTAAAAAGAAAATAGAAATATCATGAACTCTATAGCAATCTCTGTAGAATTTCAAGTGAAATTGAAGCCACAAGGTTTTCACAACCACTGCAACACTTTCAACTCCCAGTGCGCACTGCTACTCATGGTGCAAAGCCTCATTGAAGTCTATCAAATAGCACACTTATAATTTAAGAACCGTTTATACTAAACACAGTAGGCTGCTGTACGTAACTTCAGAGTGAAATTGGACAAATAAGGGGATGGCGTGGAAGGGACTAGATTTATCATATTAACTCATACACTAAGCAAGGCACTACAGCAACGAGACGTTTGTTTTGGTCCTGATGTTATGTGCGCATACCCGTTTTATTTGGGTATAAAAATCTGCGACACAAAGGATTTCCCACACCATCGTCGTCTTTTATGGGCAGACACAGTACAGCTGGAAATGGGACAAAGGGGAAGTGGCTTGACAAAAGCACCGAGGGGGAACAAACAACCATATCATCTTTGGTAGGAGGAAATAAAACAAACATCCAACTATAACTTTTAAAATTTGATGAGCAAAGAATTTAGCCTGGCGCTAAGATCTAAGAGGTAGCCGGGATGTTGTGGACGTGAACTGCTATGCTGGTCTTGAATAAAAGCAGAGTACATGAAGGCAAAGGGTATCAAAACAAGACGTGGTCGTGTTTTAGATGCTTTCAAGTTTTCTTACGCATGTGCATCTCATCTCACGTTATATTTAAGCTACAGACTCTGAGGAAAACGAATTGTAAGATTACTGGAAAATCCCCAAGGCTGGATTCCCTGTCGACTTTTGTTCATGCCGCAGCGTAAACATTATATGACATCTCTGATTAACATCTCTGAGCAGGGTTGACCGGTTAACTTTAAACACGATCAATGATTCACAGTTGCCAAGGGTAGGGGCACCTCAAGGCCGCGCAACCTCGATTTCAGAGGGGTTATCGAGGCCACCGAAAAAAGGGGAAGGTAGCCAATTACAACCGTGGAGAGAGACAGTCCCTCAGCTAAATGGCCTTGAAGCCCATTCTGGGGTAATGGAACCAAGGTGAAAGGAGCTAAAGCAGCCAAACACAATGTTGTTCTAGAGACTAAAGGGGGAAACAGGTGTCAGGGTCCACCGACTACAAAAGGCCAGAGGGAAACCTGTTCCACCAAACACATACCACATACGGCTCCTTCCTGGAGCCACAGTACGACGACGTATTAGTTGAGAAAAAAAAAAACAAAGCCTCGAGGAAGTGAGCTGGATCAACGTCTCCAGCCGACCCCGTTCGGCTGTGTGCTCTCACATCCTTCATAATCCCGCTGAGAGCTGCCATTGTAAGTGTCCTTTGAATGAGTCGCGCATCAATCCCCAGATTAGCCAAAGTCAGATGTGACTGGAGGCCACAATGAGGGATGAGACTTAAACCCATTCCTTTACCAGCGGAGACACATGCTGTGCAGCACCTGCGTTTCACAGTGGCATATAACTAGGGGTATAAAATACAAAAAAGGTACGCTTGAAATGACTGTTTTGTACATCTAGCATTTTATATACATCTGAATCTGTACCTGTAAACTGAACATTGTGAACTCAAATTGCACATTAATTTTAAATCGGGAGGCACCAACACCGATACTAGATTCGGTGCAATATTGTGCTCATGTAATTAACTGGAACTGGTCCAGTACAACCTCACCAAACACCACTGCAGCATTCTCATGAACACATGCAGCCACTTCCCCAATAAGTCTCCACAGCATCAATTAGTTCAGCTGTGAGGTGGTCAGCTGTGTGTCTTTTAGGGTTAGATTTACACATTACAAGTAAAAACATCAGGTCATTTTACCTGGTTCTGTAAAGTCATCAATGACCTAAAACCTTCCAGTAGCAGCCCCAAAGAAACTGAACCTGAACCAATCAAAAGTTCAAAGTCCTCCTGCAACTCCTGGGTTATCTTAACAAAAGGTTCTGTGTACAAACCCTCCCTTTATGTAACCCTGTCTGGTCTCTGACTGTCTGCACACAAATCTCACAGCGTGTAAAAGTCAGCTTGCAAACATGAAACTGAACAGACCAACTTGTAAAAACAGAATACTGGCAGAATCCTTAAATGGTTAGACTTAACAAAATATGAAATCCGCCCACTCTCAACAGAGGCTTTAGAAGTATATACACTTCAATATTTTCAAGACAAAACCAAAAGAAAGGCATCGAATATCTGACATTTGCGCCGAGATGCAATGTAAACACGGTGGAGGTCAGTAGGGGTTTGGAGCCCATGCAGTAAAAATAAACTGCATCACTTGATGAAATGCCAACTGAACAGTTGAGCGTACAGTGTGCGACAGCGTCTGCGTGTTATCGCTCACTGTCACACCATCCTGTTTCCTGACTGGATGACATGGAGAGTGAACCACGAGCCAACCGAGCAAAACAAGCACAAAAGGCCTAACCCTCCAGTAGCAGGCGGAGACGGGCTAATTGGTGCTCAGCAGGGGCACGAAATAAAAGCGGCAGTGACGTCACTACGGGGCCATGGGGGGGGGGGGGGGGGGGGGGTCCCATTCCTCACCACCAACAACTCCACAGCTAGCACAATGTCTGAGAGGCAACTGAAACACTGAGTGTGCATGACTTCAACTCTGACAAAGAGTGATTCTGTTCCCCATTCGAGAGGCTCCCCGGTCAACACTGCCTGTGAATAGCTCTCCCTCACTTCCCAGAATCCTTCGCTGTAATAGCTGGGTTGTCAGTCACCCCATTAGGTGTCAGGGCCGTGCAGTGGCCTCCCTCTGATTCTCGTTTTTTGAGGTATACCCCCTCCCCCCCCCTCCCCAAAAGCAGATGGTAAAACAATGGCAGCACTGTTTCTCTTCGCACTTCTCGTCGACTGGTCGTGGGGCGATTCTGTCTCAGTGAGACGAGTGCAGCCGCTCCTCATTCACGCCTGTGCCAGCTAGAGATGTGTTTGGAGTGGCACAAAAGAAAGCAATGCGGCCTTTTGTGAGCGAAAGAGACGGGCTGGGTATCGCGGCCTGTTCCTCCCTCCCCTGAGCGCTCAAGTCACGCTCGTCTCTCCATTTCTTTCCCTCTCAGAAAGAGGACTTCCTGTATTGTAACTATTTGCCCTCTCTGTCTCTCTCTCTAACTGTCACTTTGCGAAACAGGTGTACAGAGTTAGACAAACACCTCATGCACAAAACACACAAACAATGTTGGTGATAAAATCCTGCACGTGTATCCGCCACGTACACAACAAAAGCACACAAGAGGAAACACTAAAAAGCCTTGTAACCCCCTTTGATCACACGCATTCAATTAAATCCAGGGTATAACATGGACCACGTAACAAATACAATAACAGAGAGGTAGCCAGTACAATCAAGAATGAAACAATGAATCTGTATTCATCAGAAACCCTAACTACAGTTGGAAATGTGAAATAAATCTAGGGCTGCACAATGAGGAAATTATGCAATGACATTGTTGAATGTCGCAAAAACGTTTCTGAATGAAATTAAACGTTTTATTGAACAAATTGAACACTGAACTGAATAAGAAAGGCACCAAAAGAAAGAGTTTTCTATTGATACTTTCTTTAACTGAAAAAAAAAATCAACGGGCAAGTTGACATCGAGATGAAAAAAACCCCATATTGTGTAAGCCTAGTAGCCTACACTACTCATTGTGCTTTTTAGTGCAAAGGTATGAAGTTAAAAGAAAAGTATAACAACCTGACATATCACATCTCAGTGCACGTATGCCTCCGTTTGTACATTTCCATCCTTATCAACTATTTCTAGAGTTGCAGTGAGCCAGACTTTTGTTCCCCGTTCTTGTCATTGACAACATGGTGATGCCGACTGGCCCGCAACTGAGATTGACAGCGTCTATGAGAGAATTTAACCGCACCGACAGCAGATGGGGCGTCTGCAAATCGCTCTCTCCTCCGAGTGCGCCCTGTGCGCCTCGGCAGGCAAATAGGCCACTTCCCCCGCAGTAATTGGAAGAGAGATAGGCCTCTGCTCTGGCAACATTTCACCTGGGCACGGCAGTCAAATCGGATGGCTCAATGATATACATCTGCTGTATATTCTGCAGATAATTTCCCTAATGACACCTGGCCTGCCTCCATCCATGGGGGACATTCTGGTATAGGGGGGGGGGGGGGGATGTAGCGGAATGTAGCGATGGTGCCCTTGCAGAACAGAGGGATGAGAATGCTGTTAGCTACAACATCTGGTGAGTCAGAGTATCCACCGGAGTGACATTACGTACCCGAACCCTCAGCGAGGTGCTCTAAATTCACCTGCTTGGCAGGCTGAACACTTCCCGCGATTACTGTGGCGTGGTACAGTTATGGGAAATTAAATCAAAGTATTATTTTTTAAAAAGTGCATTTGGCAAGGTCAAATTACAGTTCCCATCACGCGGAGTTCAAAGGGAACCATGATTGTAATGCACTACAATCACAAAACGCATTGAGAGACCATAAATGATCATCGAAATGCATTCATCTCCGTGTATGTGTGTGTGTGCGCCTGAAACCAGCTTCACTTTACTCTCACCGGTAAAAATGCCCGCCGACTCCAATGTGGGGGATGATTGTGTTCATTAGCCCGAGCATCTCAGGTTTCCATTTCACCTCGAATACATCATCACAATCTGCGGTGCAGCTTGAAAGATGAAAAGCATAACAAAGGGGGCTCTAATGTGTCCCATTTGCATGATGGACCTATTTGTTTGAATTCAGATCTTTATGTTTCACCGCAGACCTCTACGGTGGCGATAAGCTGCAATCTCTTACAGCAGTTAAGACTCGATGGATCCAATCACGGGCTCGTTAAAGATAGGATCTATGCATCTTCTTAACTTGCATCTCTCTTGGGATTTCTGTTATCCCACGGGCAACACGGGGGGGGGATGCGTGAGCATAATCCACACAACACTACAGATGCTCATTAGGAAAACGTGGTTTTCCTCACAGAGGCTGAAGGCACTAGTCAGACTCCTGCGTCGGTCAGTTGAGTCGCTCTGTTCCCTGACATCTTAAGCGAATCCTTCATCAGACAGGAATGTTCTGTTTCGGCTGCGCTGTGTTTGTGTTGCTAAGAATCTTCTCGCCGCCCGCCTCTGCACCAGCTGTCTCTCACTGCACACAGCATTCTTTCTTTTTTTTCTTTTTAAATGGTACATTGTGTCTGCACTCTTCGGTATCAGGAGCCTGACAAATAGAAAAGCCTCACGAATGCAAACTGAAAACGCGCGCTGCCTTTTGTGAGGCTGAGACGCTCACAAAGAGATAAACTGAGGGGACCTGAAGCGTAAGACGAGCAGAAAACGTAATGCAAAACGCACAGATAAGAAAGTTGAACTGCACTTGGCAAGAAAAGGAACTTAAAAGTGTATTAAAGTTGAGGTTATTCTTAAAACTGCACAGTGCGGACACCATAAGGATTGCAACTGATGATTAGAGCTGCAACGATTGGTCGATTCATCGTTAAGTCCATCAACAGAATATCAATCTGAAACTATTTTGATTGTAATAATCGTTACAAAGTGAGCCAGTGTGAAGAAATGTCTCATTTAAGAGCTTGATACATTTCTGCTTAGACACTCCAGCAATCAAATAACCTCAAATACATTTAGGGACCAATCAAAAACTAATTAGATATTCTTCATCTATAAATAAGCAAAACTATGCATCGGGCAATGTGAATGTATTTTAGCTGCCCAGCAGGAGAGAATGGACCGTCCACTGAGTGAAAGCATGGTGGTGAAAGAGATTAGGTGTGCAAAGCAATACGTCCACCAACATGCGCACTCCCACCCCTATCTGTCCTCGCCACCGCCCCCTTCCTGTAAATAACCCGAGTGTCAGCCGCTGACCCGACAGAAAATTGCCTTATTGATCCAGCGTGGCCTTTTCTCCTCAGGACCCACAGCAGCAGTTTTGTCAGAGGTACAGTAGGGGGAAGTGTACTGGAATACGCCTTTGTGTGTGTGTACGTGTGTGTGTATGTGTGTGTGTGTGGCGTTCAAATCTTCATTGGGAATTGGGCGATTAGATGGTCCTGCTGAGTCATTTCTCTCTCTGACTCTGGTGAGGCACATGGGAAATCGCTTTTGCAGATATTCAGTTCCCATGGAAGTGAAAATGGGGAAGGGCCACGGTACGCATGGCTTTGCTGAGCTGTCTCGGGGAAATACATGACCACATATACCACATCAAACACATACAAAACAAAAGCACACACGCACTCTCTTTTCCTTTTTCCACTCCGTGCACTTAGCTGTAATCTACAGGAGGCCGCTGGGGTGAGACTGTCGTAAAGCACAGAGGCAAAACGAGGGCGTGTCAGTCCGAACTTTGTGTATTCAGCCCCAGGGCACTGCTCATCACACCTCTGAGGGAAGTTTCAGAATATACACTCCACACACACACACACACACACACACACACACCTGTGCTTGAACCTCTTTGCTCGGCTCTCTCCCTCTGTTAAAAACTCTTTGTTTCTCGCTTTGCATTCGTCTGCTCTTGTTTGTGTACCATGAGGTGAGAAGTGGGCCGTGGAGGCTGGCTGCAGTACGCCTGTGCCTGCCCCCAAAAATATACTCTGTCAGTAAAGAAAACCGGGAACTCTCTGCCAACTCCAAATGTTTGAAGAAAAAAAAAAGAAAAAGAAAAAAAGAAAGAAAGAAAAAAAAAGTAGAGCAGTGTACAATTTCATGGTTTTTTAATGCCGGTGTGCTCAAGGTGCTCATCGGCATGCCTGGGATGACGGAGCTAAATTGAGTTTTAGGAGCGAGAAAGAGAAAGGGCCATTCCAACGCAAGCCGGAGGGACAAACTAGGGTTTTAGTTATTAAGGGACAGCGTGGGGCTTCTTTCCCTATGAGGAAGAAATAGGAATGTGAAGGTTCCCCTTCTATTCTACGCAACAAAATGAGACCTTCTCGTCAAATTTGATTATATATGAATCTGCCTTATTGTCCGAGATTGGGAAAAAGTTGGGCGATTTATTTCATTATTTTCAGGGGAAAAAAGCGCAAAAGTGAGTAAATTTGCCATTTTGCTTTGTTTTCTACAGAAGGCAACTGTAAACGCACCGCTGGAACAAAAAGATTGCAGTTTTCACTTATTCCTTCTGCGGGCAAAGTGTCCCTGTGAATGTCTTATTAAATGCAATTGCTGCACTTTCATTTTCCATATCTACAACAACCAGAGTTCACATCCTCTTAGCAAACCAAGACGTTATGAAAGATACTCTGGAACAAAAGCACGATTACTGAGAGACAATGTTTCTTTGGCATGTTGAATCAGTCCCATCAGTCACACGCTGTATTTGAGTGAAAGATATTAAAAAGTGTTATGGAGGTTTATGGGACAGTTAAATTGGTAAACTGACTTTTTTTTGCTACACACGTCCTCCGAGTGGCAAGAACTAAATTAAAACCAGATGCCACATATGACCCTGGAGACCCATAAGACCTCCTTCGGAATTCAAACGCTCGACGGGAAGAGAAGAGGAGGCCCACGAGGAGGTCGAGGGAAACGGCTGCTGGATTACGAGGTCAGAGTGACTGATGCAGGAAGGAGGGAGTGAAGGAGCGATGACTTACAGCTCGCCTTTAGCTCAGAAAGCAGAACGCTAGCGCGTTCATAACACTCAATTGTTTTCCCTTTGTTGTCCAATAAAGTACAGCAGTATTCCTAGCAGACGGGGGGGGGGGGGGGGGGGGGGGGGACTAAAAAGTGCTGTGAAGGCACTTTCCAGGTGCTGCTCTCTTGGACCTCTGGAGTGTCAATAACAAGCTGCAGGAAATTTCTCTCCCCAATTCCCGCTCCGCTGTGTGACCCCCCCCCCAACCCCGATACGTCTGAATGTGCTGGGGATGACAATGAGCGCTGACACTGATAATGTTTATCTCCGAGGGGAAAACTGCACCACTGCTGAGTCCACTTCCTGTTTCCTGCTACAGACCTGGGAAGAAAAAAAAGAAACATTGTTTCCAGCTACTCAGCCAGTTCCACTGAAGAGCTTCATTGGTCACTCAGGGGTAGTTTGAGGCCGCTTAGACTCACTGATGTCTCCGTGGAGATGAGTCACTAACACCTATTGAAAACAACGTGATGAAATGAGATCTGAGATTAGACACGGTGCGGCGTGAGACACAGAGACAGAGGGGGACAAAACTGCTTTGCTCTCCGGAAATATATTGAAAGGGAGCCAAGGAAGAGAGGATGCATCGGCCATTAATTCAGGTCAGGCGAAGAGGAGAAACAGAAGAGCATGCATTTAAGCGTTAGTGAGGAAGAGTGGGTGTTAATGAACTTCATCAGCCCGTGTGGTGCGTGACCGCAGCCGGGCTCTACAGTATATGCATACCGAAGTGAAACACCCGGGTAGAGATGAATCGCAAAAAGACACACGGCTGTGCGGGGTGTTACGAGCATCTAGATGCTAATTTAATGTCTGGAGACTGCTGGGCAAAAGACAAGACAGGAGAAGTAAGAAGAATTAGTATTGGAACCGGGACAAGTGTTTTCAGAACAGTGGTGCTAATTCGATGAAAAGCGAAGCACCCATAACTAATCCCACATAAGTTACACAACTCTTTTACAGAAAAAAGGGGGTTAAATTACATAATTGTCAAAAGTAAATTAAGAAATAAACGTTTGCATCATGGCGACCGTCGGTCCATCCTCCTGTCCTCCTCCTCTAGCGCGTCTGATTAATCTCGCCGTCTCTAGCGCATATAGTGCTCACCCCCGCCATCAGTCCGACCCACTGGTTCACACCAGCCATCACCTGACCGAGCCATCTGCCCACTCACTGGTCAAGAGTAAACGTATATTCGTTAAATAAAAGCAAACTGTTGGGGGTTGCACCCTTGTGGGTAAGATATTATTACCCACATATATTATTATATATTTGGGATTTTGCACACGGCAGCCACACTTAAACAGGGTTTTACCGGCTTCATGGTCTGAATAATGTAGTATCTACAGTCCCTCCCTACTTAACCTTTCGCCATCACTGACGGGGGAGCATGCTGCATTAGATGCAGTGGGACAACCCGAAGAGATTCAGGAAAGAAAGAATAACGTGTGATATATCCTCAGGGTTCAAGTGTTCGGGATGCTGCATTAGAGAGGTTTTCGATTAAGAAAATCAAGACTGCGCGCAAAGCCCATGGCAACAACTCATCAATGTAGGTCCTTGTTTGGATGCTCGGTCCGTATATTTACGTGTCTAACGGCGTGGGAGTAGATGCGGGCTTATTAACCAGCGGCCCTCTCCAAGTCGATGCGCAGCCTCCTACGCATTGGCGTAGAGATGGAGGTTCAATTGATGAATGCTGGTTTGAGGATGCTACTGTGTTGTTGCAGTCTGTGCCGACGTAAAAATATTTAAGACAAAATATAAAACTGACGGGCCGGTCAGCTGAAACCCAGCAGGTTTTGATTTGCAACAAACTCTACCAAAACGCTCAGTACCACCTGATTCAGTGACATCAGTAAATTAAACTATACATCAGTTTTACCCGTTTGGCTTCATCATGGCTGTGCATGCTGGAACAGTCAAGCAGCCCGCCTAACCTTTCACTGCTGATCCCTCCTACAATTTACCCCGCCGTGTTATGCATTTCTGACAGCCGCTGTATAATTAGTTCGCGTCACCCTCATCATTGGAAATTGAGCCGACGGACATCCCAACGTGCGGGAGCAATGATCACAGTCCACAGAACCACCGTGGCCTCCTCTAACTTGCGATGCCAACATCGTATCCTAACATGAGCACCATCTGTTTCACTGGGCAGGGTGACGGTCTCTCTCTCTCTCGCTCTCTCCCGACAGGCAAAGTACAGCGGTGACAGAGCGCACACATGCATGAGCACTAGCGTAGGTCAGGGCTCATCAAGATCAGGGACTTCTTCTGGGCATGCTTTTCACAAACACTTGCTACATCTACAAACGCAATCAAGCTAACCAACCCCTTCAAAGTACGAGCAGGCAAAAGAGTGCAAGCAAATGCTGTGTCGTGTCATGAATTATTCTATGCAAGTGCACATTGTTTTGAGTCACCCAAGATGTTCCCACTGAGGACAGAGCGCTGCAAAAACAAATCCCGAATTCCCGGGTGCCGATGGTTCCAAACATCAAGAAAGAAAAACACTTTTGCATCAATAGGGATGGTGCTTTTTGTCACGGTGCCAAATGGCTGCAGCCTGTGCCCAACAAGAGCCCTTTGTTTGTTGCTGTGGTTTGGGCTTTTCTGCTCTGTTAGCTCCTTTAGCGCTGTTAGCATTGCAAGTTCACTCATGCGTCGACTTCCCTGCTGACAATAGGTCAGTTCCCCGCGGCCAACAGACCCCTGCATGTGCAATAGCGCTGCTGTTGTAGGCATCGTTTCGGACCCGAGCAGAGTAGCAACACACGCTGTGGAATCTTGGCCAGCTGCCTCGACTGAGATACAAAAAACAGACGAGTATCCTCGGCACGACGGAAAGCTCCCCCTGTGGTGCATACGGTCATTATCGCTTATGAATGGAGCATATCAAGGAGAGCACCGAGGTCACAAAGTTAAGCCTGCATCCGCCCATATATATATTTTAATGTGAAAGATGTGAGATCCTTTTTAACGAAACTTCTTGCTTTACTGCTTTCGGTTATCGCTCTACTGTGGAAAAACACAGACACTGTCAGGCATGATTTTATTTTTTAAATCATGCAAACAATCCCTTGAAGAGGCAGGCCATAAATAAAAGTAATCCACTCCGCATCATCGGGTAATAGCCCACTGCCTTCTCACTGGTTTAGTCTTCACACAGGCCACACAGAGGGCAACAGATGTGACATCACGTCGCAGGTCGCCATCAGACAGGGAAGCTTTAATTTACAGCCGTGACTAAAAACACTTGCATCAGATATGTCTACACCGTAGATTACAGAAAATAATTGGTCCGTCTTGCCAATCAGAGAGTCGTACACTTCCAGTCCGGTTCCTCTTTTCTAATTAAAATACGACACAAATGGCTTCTTTTTTTGTGCAGCATCTGCAATTTCCATCTTTTTTTCCTGCAGCGACTCTCGAAACGCACCTTCGAGCAATGCCTCGAATGTCAATTTGTAACTCTGATTCCTTTAACATTTTTATATTGTCACTCCTGTGACCTTTGCCCCAGCTGCAAATATCTCCCGATCTGATTCAATTACAGCGAGACGGTCCGACTGAGACAACCTGAGGGTCAAACATTCCAAAAATGACAGCTTACCGGGGCTTTAAGGTTCTGCGCACATTACAATGTCGTTCAGTTGAAAGGACTGAGACGGTGGTAAGAGGAGTGGGTTCGGAAGATACAATTAACGTAACACTTTACACTCTTGACAAGCAATCCTGAAGAATGTAAAGAAGCAATCAAAACCGCTGCCTCAAGGTTCACCATTTATAAAACAGGTTGCAGCGCGCAGAAAAACTAAATACCAAAATGATGAGATAACACCAGAACTACAGTGTACACATGTTTTGATCTACTCTTCTCCTTTACAGACTGAAGGGGCAGTGATGCCGAATAATCAGGCTCGACTCCTTGATCAGGAGTGTAGTAGTGTAGCTTTTTGCATTGAATACAGTCGCATGTAAATATGTCTCCCTGGGAATATGCCCTCACAACCTCTTGTCTCTTCAGAAGGGTTGACAGCTTGTTTGCCTCTGCCTCCACAAAACGGCATTTTAAGTGCTTCCAATGTCAACAAATAAAATCTAGAGATATATATATATATATATATATATATATATATATATATATATATATATATATATATATATATATATATATATATATATATATATATATATATATATATATATATATATATATATATATATATATATATATATATATATATATATATATATATATATATATATATATATATATATATATATATATATATATATATATATATATAGACGGTAAAATACCGCAAAAACACACAAAACAAGATCTTCGCTACATTCACAGGCAGAATCTGGGGCAGATGTTGGATGGACCCGTCGGCCTTCATTCGCTCTAGTCAGCACATCGCTGCTTCCTGTAAAGACTCAGTGGGCCTCAAAGGTCCACAAGCAAACTGTGTTTAAAACATCACACGCACGCATTAAACACACACACACACACACACACACCGTCTGCTCCGGCGTCCTGCTGCTGGATTGTGCTGAGCTAATGGTCACTGCAGAATTAATTGCAACCATCCATCTCATTTTACTTGGAAAATACAACGGTAACATAACTTCTCCTGTCAAGCCACAGCTTGCCACACACACACACACACACACAGTTCTCTACACCCCCTAGACATGGGTCTGTTTTCCATTTACCTTCACTAAGCTTTTTCCGAGAGCCTGAAGTCACCTTTTGATCTGGGTTTGTGGGGGTCAGAGGGCTCACGGATGCTTTATATCTCGCCGTGCTGCATTCTGCGTTCTGACAACTGTTGAATATTACTTTCAAAGGACTTTGGAAAACTATACTTTGTTACAGTGGGGTGGTTTTCATTTGCAGCCACAGCCAACAGTTCGATGATATTACTTTCCGTTGATGTTAAATTACTCTTTGGAGAGCACGGGAGACGTTTGCATTTCTGAACAAAAGGTAACATCTGAAGCCCCTTTCCATGCAAATACCTTTCATCAGGCAAAAAAAGCTGAATTCTGTATTTCTTCATGCTTTGTGCTGCGGACTTCAGGCCCTCTAAAGACTAAGAGAAGTGCCTCCATTTGTTAGTTTGGATCTTTAAAACAGCTTACATTCCACAGAGCGGCACCTTTACCTGGCTGCATGTCTCACTCCCAGCTCAGTGACGACACACATCAAACTGGCTCTCGCAGCACTAACTCAACTCGTTAATATGGTGTCCGTTACACTTGGCAGTTAAGGAGCTAAAGCTTTTGAGAGCGAGTGAACAAGTAAAAATAAACTCCGCCGTTGCTAAGCCACAAGCCCGAGCTGGAGAACTCTGGAGATCCTGGCACACGCCCAATCTCACATGTTTGACTGGGCCAATAAAACTCAGTAGGAATTCAGTTTGGAGTCAACTCAAGTCACGTCAATTCGGCGAGTTTATGATATTTAAAGCTCACAGCTCAATCACGCTGCGCTTTGTCTCTAATTGAGGCTTGAATAACAAATCTGTAACTATTATTATATTATTGGATGCTTTGTTTCAACCGCCATTTTCCAATTATCATTTTGAATTGGAGATAATTTAAAGTGACATGATCTCAGTCCCCGACACAATAATTGTTCCCTTTGCAGGTGGAAGCCACAATCTTTGTCCGGGATGTCATTATAAAAGCGCGCAGTCCATTTTTCATTGCTCTCGTTGTGTCCAGGAGACCACAGCAGACGCATCATTATGAGAGAGCCGATGACCGGAGGCCACATCTTCTGGGGGACGTTTGGTTAGCAGCAGGTTTCCACTCTAATGGCCGGCCGAATTAACTCAAGAGATGGATCGAGCCTTCGGTACGGTTAGCACATAAAAAGCCTAATTTGCACGACTCAGAGGCACCCTGGTTTGAGCGTCGTCTCACAAATGGAACCGATTCCTCCACTTTGTGCCGATTGGTTGATTGATTTTAAGACGCTTCAGTCTGTAGCGTCCGTACTGTAAATTGCCCTTTTGCCCGTCGATATCAAGCCGCATTCCAAATGTCACTTATTTACTTGTTCTGAGTAATAGAGCTGAAACAATTACTCGATTACTTGACGAGCTGATCAACAGAATTATTAGTCTGCAACTATTCTGATAATCGATGAATCCGCGAGGTCCTTTTCAGCCTTCCCAATGTGAGGGATGGTTGTTTTTCCTCGGTTTTATGTTATCGGAAATTGAAAAAAAAAAAATGTAGGGTTTGCAACTGCTAGTCAGACCTAAGAGGATGCCACCACTGGCTCTGACATTAAGCCGATTAATCAAGGACACAATTGGCCTAATGAATCAATAATACGAAATATTAGATTAAAAAAGTAGCCTCAAGCCATTCGACTGGAGTCACTTGTTAAATGTACCTTTGTTGATATCAAACGCTGGGTGTAAAACACCTTTGAATATATAAAGATATTAATCATATGAGGCTTAAAAGAGGGGAACTCTCAGATACTACCGCCCTGTTTTAGACTCAAACCAGCCCAATATGACATCAGTATCCGTTAGCTGTAACAGAGACGTTTCACTTACTTGTAGTATGTTCGTGAAACCTAAAGTGAATAACAGTCGTTTCTTTGGAAGTCCTTCCTCACACTAACCACCGATGTATGAATCACAATGACCTCTGCGTGCGCCAACCCAAAGCAGTGGTTAGCTGAAACAACATATCTGGGGTTCTCCAAAAAACGAACTGCCACTTCTGAAACTAGACAGCGCCCATTTCCTGTTGTTGAAACCCACTGCATCACCATCTGCTCCTCTCTAAATGAAAATACATTGGTTCTGAGAGAGAAAGAAGAACCCCCCCCCCCCACCCTTAAAACAGGTTCTGACATGAAAGTAAAGTAGACAACAGATTATGTTAAGACATTTTTTTTTAAAGGTTTAGAGAGATTACATCCTCTAAAACAGACGCTCCTCTAAAACAAAATTACAATCATTCAAGATTTGAAATGACAATGAGCTTTTTGATGTTTAGCTGTACTTTTTGAGTAAACGCTTCCTGCAACTAGAATTCTAAAGAAGCGCTTAAATGAGCACACTGCGACAGCTGCTATCATGAACGTGGGTTATTTTGCAAAGGGCTGACTTGGTTCCCTCTGGTCGAGATAAACAGCCACTACATTTTGAATGGGGTTATGTATTATATATTAAAGGGCAGCGCATGTACCCATCTCTTCCACGGCCAGCCCCCATCCGTCCAGCGCAATTTTAACGCTCAAGACGTTCGCTCAAGAGCCCGTCAGCTACGCGTCTCGTCCAATCAACGATCAGCAAACTAGTTGTTCACCCGCACAAACTCATTAGAAGACTATCAAAATCGGTGTATTTGTTATTTCTCCGTCTTTCCGCCTCCTTCGGATGGCTGGAAATTGTAATTATCTCGTTGGCCCATCATCCAACCTTTGATGGAACCAAGAGCAATCTATATGGCTCCCTAATGAGCACTGAGCACCGCTGCTGCCATTTGATTAGGGACTTAATTGTGATATAATGAACAAATACACCCAGCTCTGGCTAAAATGGTCTTGTAAGCATTCGGCTAATTAATGACTAGTTGCCCACTGATGCTGATGAAGGAGAAAATCACTAGGGAGACACGGAAAGCCAGACAGTATTGTGTTGTTGACCATGAAAACGGTCCGGCAGGCTTTCCACACACAGCCAGTGTCCTCACTTGGGTGAAAACACGTTCATGGCCAACAAAGGCCCGCTACATAAAAGATGATGTCTTCCGGGGATCCGCCTAAATTGTAGGTCAAAAGCTTGACAGCATTATTCAGCCATCTTGAAAGTAGGCTGAAGCCATGTCACAACACGATAACGGCCGATCTGCAGCGACAGCGGCAGCTCACACTGGCTCTCTGGTGATGAGGAGGAGAGCAGTGACAGTGAGCGGGGTCTTCAAGACGCAGGGGAGGAGGAACGAGAGGGAGGCTGAAGAGGAAGACCGAGTAACGGAGATAGAATCAGTGATCGCAACTAGAGCCAAAGAAAGGACGAGCAACGATCGGGACGAGGGGAAAGACAAACGGGGACTAGCCAGGTCCCCTAGTCCACTCTAATGTCTTGCCATTAACCCCGTGAACACAGCCACGCATATTTTCTGACCAATTAGGCAGGCATAAAGGAAGGGGGCTGACACTCAGCTGGGGGCTCGGATACACTGCTGGTTACATCTAGGCCACCATCTCTCTCTCTCTCGCTCGCTCTCCCCACTTCCTGCCTATTTGTTGAATCTGCAGAGCAGGGAGGCCAAAGAGAGAAGGTGGGGGGGAGGGGGCAAACAAGGTCATCCCTGGATCCTTCATCTTCTCCACTTTCTGTATCAAACACACACACACACTAAAGCATACATTGGCTGAAGCTTGCAAAAACATGACTGAGCTGAAAGCATGTGTGCTGTTGTAGGATGCTGGGAGTCCACACAGAGTTGTTACCAACGAGTACCGACTCACTTTAAGTCAATCGGTGCCACATTTTGGTCACACACACAGAGCGAGAGCGAGAGCCAGAGAGAGAGAGAGACTAGCTGGCAGAAAGCGCGCGACTACGACACTCTTTAAGCTCGTTCAAGTCACAGCGAGTCAGACGGCAAAACACGACGGAGACCACACTCACTGAAAAATGTGTAACGGGAAATGCAAACACAGGCAGGGCAACACGTCTCACAAGTGCTTCCTCAGAGAGACACACACACACACACACACACACACAACGGCGTTCTCAAGCTTTGCTGGAGGTTTTATGGGCGGGTTTTGGAGGGGAAAAAGGAAGAGGGAACACGTGAGGGAAAAAGTGTAAGAGTAGACAAACGCTATGTAGGATGTTGGGAGATGTTGGCCTTATCAAAAAGAGGGGGACGCTTGAGAAGATCCAGTCAGGAATGAACGTCTGTGTGTTTTCCTTCCTTCAGAAGCAAAGATTAGGAAGTACAATGACCCCATTGTGTCAGCAGTACGGTCAACTCAAGATAAATGTGCCTCCAACAGACTTATTGCCACATCACAGCAATGGAAGGGCGGACTGACTTTTTTGAGGGTCTGGCTGATGAAATCTGAAAGGAAACCAGAAATCAAGTTCCAAGAAAAAACACACACGGCCACTGCCGAGAGCGCTGCTCCCTCACAGCTCTGAGCTCTGCTCTGTTCGGGAAGGTGTGGGCAAATGTCTGGTCCGGGACGTGACCCCCCTCTGCATTTACTGGCAAGTGACGCAACACCCCCACGCTATAGTAAACAGACAGCAGGGTAAACAAATAGACTGGAGTCAGGCCTGATTCTTAAAACCTCGCAGGTATGGAAGTGCGGGAGCAAACAACAAGGGGGGAGTTTCAGGGAGAAAAAAGGGGATTTTTATATTGTGCAATGAGGGAAAACATCTGCAAACTGTTGACTAGGCCACGTCATCAGGGAAAGCAAAGATATACAAGCTGTGTGCCTTTAAAACTGCTGAGGAAAACGTACTGTGCTCACGTGAGCCACACACACACACACACACACACACACACACTTTACGGCATATATAAACCCCACTGCTGTTCATTTTTGGACGAGGAAGAAGAAGTTGATTGGCCTCTCCGGAGAGAGGGACACTTGAGGCATTTCATACCTTCAAGATGTGATATAATCCTCCGCTCCGCCTGTGAGCCACCAACACACACACACTGTACACCACACAAAATGAAACGAGCATGTCTGGACGAAAGGGGAAAAAAGGGCCTACGTGCATCTTGTAACTGGATAACTTGTGCAAAGAGTTGTGTGTGAAGGGCTTTGCAGCAGAGGTATCTGCAGACAGAGCATGCCTCAACAGAGAGAGAGCTAGTGCCCTTATCACAAAGGGAATGCAGGGAGAGAACCGCGGTGAGGGCAAAAAAGAAAAAAGGATGTTCACAAACATCTCCCCCCTTTTCTTCTTTTGCATCTCCCCCGATCACTCTCTTCCTGCAGTGATGGCCTGGGGCAGAAGGCCTGGTATTGTGTTGCTTAATCAGCTTTTATCACCCGCTGGAGAATAAACTTCTCTGCTGGGCTCTCAGGGTTTGTTTTACCAGACATGTCCTCCTCTTGCTGTTATTCTGTGAAATGAAAGACTTCCTGGATGCAGTTGTTTTGACCTTTAGGGTCATCTGCATTGTTTTTAATAGTTATGTAATGCCTAAGAAGGGGGCAGAACATGAGGGAACCAACCAATATCGTAGGTGCCAGTAAGCAAGATTTCCATTGGGCAACACCAGGTCAGCATGTAGTAACTCAAGCGCTGCAGCAGGATGTCCGACAGTAGCGACGCAGCAAGTCCATATTTCTTCAGAAATGTGTCTTTCATAAACATAAGCAAAGACATGCACACGAGGCTACATGACAAGTGCTAATCATGATCTATTCTGTGTGTGGGTTTTACAAAGCCGTGGTCTTTAACACGATCTCGCAATTACTGTGGTTGAGCGTGTTTGCCGTCATTCTGGAGTATTTTGTTTTGATAACTGCAGAAACTAATGAGCAGTCCTCTTCTCTTTAAACAGGATAACATAGTGGGTTTATGGCAGGTATGTAGAACAAACAATCTGTAGAAAGTCAATGTGGTTCTTTTGTTAAGACGTGTACTTCGCAGGTAGTCCAGAAGCTTCTGAGCATCGCTTAAGTCAACGTCACACTTTTGATTCTCCGGCTGTGGCGCCAGAACAGGTCGTCCGTCGACTTCTACCCGCCCACAACGTGATAGATGCAAGGATACTTTACAGCACTTACATTACAGCATGTGCATTATGCAACGCTCTTCTTTTTAAATTCACACCAAGTAGTCATTTGTGCATGCAATGAGTCCGAGCTCATTTTGATGCGTTCTGCACAGACGCATCCTCAGGTTTACTCCCGAGATAAACATCTCTGTTTGTCGGTGGCTTCGCTGCAATGGTGCGAATAGTAAGAGGGTAACCCGTTAAGTTACCGCGAGTTAAATGTGAAGGAGTAGAAAGGTAGGAGGAAGGATAACGTGAGAGCTGCTCTCACAGTAGAAGTACAACACCAGGTGGTACACTCATCCCTGCCCTCCACTCAGTGTCAGTGCCGCTCATAATGTTAACAACCCGAGACGTCCTGTCGCCATTACTGTAAGCAGCCCTGGGTGAAAGCGACTGAAAGCATACAATGCAAATGTCAAAAAAAAAGAAAAAGACACGTCTCATAAAAGGGATGAGACGCGGTTCCTTCTTGTGCGGCAGTAAAAGGCCTCATCAAAGCCTGGCAGCATTGACAGGTTGATAATATCTGTCTCGGCTGCCATTGCACAATATATCAATATCCAGCGGGCACAGCGGCTCACTCCCCCGCATAAACAGACCAAAGACAACGATGGCTCCAAACACCAGCCGCTGACATTTGCACAGCATCCACAGAGGAGAGGAGAAGCACAAATGTTCCAGCTCCGCGGGAGCGCTGGGAGAGAGAGCGTGAGCCTTTTCTTTTTTTTTCTTCAGACTTTGTTCATCTTCCGTTTCTTTCTTCTCGCTCAGGCGCACCTGGCTCGAAGCTGGAGACAGCAGGGGGGGGGGGGGGGCGGCGGGAGGTCAGAGCTGGCCAGGAGGCGCCGGCTTAACGGGAGCACTTTATTCAGACAGACACCCAGCTCACAGGTCATTACTGCTGTGAGGGGATTTCAGGTCTGGGCTACAAGCTCATCTATTTCTGCAGCTTTGTGCCGGCTTTGTGCGTCCTTGGGTGTGTGAGAGTTCGTGTAATGCGACAATTCGGTTGTTATACGAAGGCCAAATGATCGGATATTGTCCACAGTTAACAGCACTTCTTGCACACTGTGAAAGGAACACTTTACACGCCGCCTTTGATTCCGGCTCTTCAACAAACAAGCGATGTTGACTGATCTAAAATTTCCATAGTTGGGTGTGTCTCAAGAGCAGATACAGGAACATTTAAAACCTGTCACTTAAGTGTATTTATATTAAACAAGCTAGATGTATTGCACAGTGGCATTGAGACCATCCTTCTAACTGGAGGGAAACATTACTAAAATGTCTTTCAGATACAACTGCTCTGAACCAAACCTCCTTGATTTATTATTAATATTTTTGAATTTAAGATCCCAGTGTTCGGTTCCCTTTTTCAGAAGCTAACAAAAAACAAAGTACCTGGGAATTTTTCACCTTAAAGTACATTTTGAAGAAATTTCCCGTCAGACGTTTCCTTAGTGAACAGATGAGGTGTGTCAGCTTTGTGAAACTCTTGTTACATTTGTACCGACTTTGTGGATTAAACCATTTTGTGCTTCCCAACCATCTGTTTTTATCCATGTTATGCTGTTTATTATTCTGGCTTAAACACACACACACACACACACACACACACACATCCATCTGACCATCAAGTAGAATCGCTCTACAAACTGAACAGATGTACTTCGTTTTATTCTTGTTTGTCGACACAGTGATGCAGGTGGGCTTCAGTACTGGATGGATAAACAGTGACAAGCCTTCCAACTGAAACTGTCAAACTCCAGAGTCACTCCCAAGCAGCTGATCATCTCGATAAGCCATCCAGTGCCCACACACACACACACACCCACAGAACAAAGAAGCCCGAAAGACTTTTTATTGCTCCACTGGAGGAGGCTCTGCCACAAGAGGCTGCAGTGTGTCTGTCCTCTCACTGCTGTACTCTCAGCTGTCAGCTTTATCCCCTGCCAGCGCCACCATCTCCTCGCGTAGGGCCGGGTATCGGCTGCTCCGCAATAACGCCGTACCGAGCAGTATCGAAGCCTCTGCAGTCAAACGATACTCGTATTCAACGCTTTTTGTCCCCAGATCTAGAAAAGAATGAGTATTTGTGTCGCTTAGCTCACAGCCGACAACATGCCACCAAGACGTTGGAAAGTACGGCTATGCTACACGCCCGTGGCGTCCAGATGGAAATAAATGTGGTGGTTTTACTGATTTTACGCAACTGAATGCTTCCATTCACATGATGGGTATTAAATGAAGGAAAATATCAAATATCCCTTTAAGGGTGCTGGTGTATTGGTACCGGTATAGCATACTGTACCTAGCTTATCCCCATGGAAATGCATCAGGTTGGAGGCCACATTATACAAACTATTCCAATCTCCTCAAGGAAAGATCCTCTGCACTGGGACATCTCTGTTAAAGATTCAACGTGTCTCAGGCTTTATAGAGACCCTCCTTTATTGCACACTTCTCTTTTGATCGACGTGATGTTGTGGAGACCAACAGAAGAGAGCAATATGGAGGCACAGAGTTAAAACAGGAAATGGACTTGCTGCTTGCTTTTATGTGGCATCTTTCTCGTCTTCCGGCCACTCAAAGCGCTTCACACTACATGTCAACATTCACACAAAAACGTTCATACACTGATGGCAGAAGCTGCCATATATAAGCTGCCCAACCAGATCTAAACTAATGCGTTTGCAAAAAGTGCTCTTATCTTCATCCCGCTGAGGACTTTTAGGGGAGATTTAACTACCTACTAGCGGAGAGGTAAACAGCACCTTCGCCATTTTTGGCAGTACTTCCTGGTATCCCGTGGAGGCTTAGCTAGTGGGGGGGGGGGGGGCTGCCTTCAAATATTTCATTCATTTCGAGTCATTGTCGCTCGTTTTACCCTCACTTGGCAGTGGGTGCACACACAGAGGAGGAAGGTGGGGAGTCTGCTTTCTAGTTGTTGGCAGGCGAGAAAAAAAAACCATGCTCATTCACAGTTTTGGCATTGAGGCACTCAGTGGGCTGGACCAGACCCTTTCTGTTGGCTTTCTCCCTGCATCCATTTACAGTGAACACAAAAACAACACTGCTTTTACAGAGCTGCTCTGTCTGTACATCACAACACAAGCTGAGAGGGACAACTAGAAATGGAATTCTGGATGATACGTCATGCTTCACAGAAATATACATCAAAACAGCTCAAAAGACGAAGAAAGAAAATCCAAAAATGTTTCATTGTTACAGTTAGCACTTAGTTTTACATCTGTAAACCTGGACAAAGCACAGGCTCACTGTGTGTCAGCCCGTGCTGGCAGCATGAATGTGAGCCTCCGGGAAAGAGAGAAGCCGCCTGGAACGCTGCCAGCCGGCTCGAGACGGTGGAAACTGAAGCATCGACAACAGCAAACCACAGCAATGCACAGCAATGCAATACGGGCCATGAACACGCAATGAGGATGAACGGGGCCCGTCTGCTCGTCGGTGCCGTCGTAAAAAAAAGAAGAAAAAAAAAGGTCTTCGCTCGAGGAAGCGCAATTACAATTCTGCGACTGTGATTGGGAGGAGGGCGTGGTGGAAAAACGACTTCTAACCCCCCTGCCCCCTCAAGGAGAGAACTTTTTCCGAGCTCGGCTGAACGGACGGCGCGAGCAAAGTCACACTGACATTCCCTTGCAGAGAGAGAGAGAGAGAGAGAGGGATCAAAAGAGAACGAGCCAGTGAGAGCGCTCGGTGCACGAGGGCCAAACAACCCTCCCTCAGTCCTCAGACGCCTCAGTCATCATGTAGCACATCACCTCTGGGTATGAGAGGCATGTGAGCAGCGCACAGAGGGTGACGGCAGGCTGGAAGTGAGAGTGACGACGGGACTTATCCGTGTCACATGCCAAGGCTGAAACCCATCTGCACATGCTAGCCAATGGCTGCCTCACACCCTCCCTCGCCTTGAGTGGGTACAGATGTGTGATCCACAGACGCTGCCACTCTGGAGCCCTTATTGGACCCACAGGGCTCAACAAAGGCGGGCACACAGCTTGAAGAGCTCCTGGCCGAAGTGTCACGTCACTTTGCAGGCGATGGTGTGAGGGTGATGAGAGGTGCGACGGCTAAACGCAGGACGTTGTTTTTAAAATGATTGAATGCAATTGAACGGCTCCCAAAAGACAAATATGGCAGTCCGGTAATGCTTATGATAACTTGCACAAAGGCGAATGATCAGAATGAGTTTTGAGCTGATTATTTTACAAACACAATGACTTTATAAGAAGAAAAACATGGAATATGCAGCAGTCTGCTCAGGAAGGAGCGGCACCTGTTTAGCAATGCCACAGTTCTATAAAAAGTGATTTCACATTGTTTCTTTTGCACACATCTTTCTATTATATTATGACATTAGGCTTCATGTACATCTCAACTGGGAAACAGCAGAAACATCACTCAGCTCATCTTTAGTCCCCCTGTCACTGTTCTCAGTCTATAGAAACCCAACAGAAATGGATCTACAGGAAGGCAAACACACACACATTTGGGTACATTTGGACGAGCAATGTGATTGAGAGGGATGTTATTTTATCTGTTTGGCAGGAGCTTGGCAAACAACTGGCCCACTGCTCGTCCGTATTGTCACACAAATACAGACTAATCTAATTCGGCAACGGAAATAGAATTACTTCTTTCAGCTGTGCATGCCTGGTTTTTATTTAGTTTTATATCTGAATGAGGCAGAATGACGTTTATCGGTCATGTTTTAACAGCGTACACATGCTCCCATTCAAAAGCTCTGACAAGCCACAGAAACGTTTGAATACAAATTGCTTATTTTGACTATTTTGTGGGGGGGGGGGTGAGTGATGTCACGTGACTGACTGAGCTCATTTGATCAATGGGATAGATTTAGACAACATTCATATTATAATGTCCTGTATTTTTATACGTTTGTACTTTTGTGTTCATATTCAACCTCAATCTTGACTTCCTATAATACGACCACATCACTACTTCCACATAACCCTCGGGGCTACTTTAAGTCAACCGTCCACCTTCCTGCAGACACAAACATTTGACCCATGATCCACCTGCACCCTCCTTACCTCTTTGACTTTCTCCCGGCGCTCGTTGGTCTGGGGGTCGCTCGGCCTGCCGGTGTCTCTTCCCAGCGGGGGTTTGAGCAGACACCCTTTGAATTTGTCGTAACTGAAAGTATCCGACATGGCAGCGCGGTTGGAGGAGGAGGTGGTCGCCGCCTTCTCCGAGGCGGACTCCGTCTTGGACTCCGTCTTGGACCTGGGCAAAGTGAAGTCCTCCTGCGCTTTTCCCCCGGCGAGCCGCTCCTCGGTGGCCTCAAGGGAGACCGTCGGGCTGCGGCTCAGACTCTTCAGCTTGGTGCTGGTGGTCTCTCCTTTGGCCGGGGTCATGCCCCGCGGGGGCTCCTGGTCCTTGGGTCGTTTCAAGTGTTCCCGTGTGGCATCGTTCTCGGACCCGGAGCCAACGGTGACCGGCTGGGTCTCAGTCTTGGACAAAAAAATGCGTTTTAGTCGGACGGAGTCCGGCAGGAAGAAAAGGGCCCCGAAACACAGCGTCACCAAACCCGAGAGAAAGAGCAAAAACACGAACTTCTGGGACAGCCGCAGACCCATGCCCGATGCAGACACACCGGGCAACTTTCGGAAAACCATTGAAAGTTTTCTGGAGACGTTGCTTCACAGTATTCTTCTCCGACGCTACACAGTGGTTCTGACAGTCTCGACTGAGCGGCTCCTAACTGCCGCGTCGGGGCATCTGTAAAAACTCGAAATGCGTGACTTCTAAAACACCCCCCACCCCCCCACCCAGAGTTGACACTTCTAGAGTTGCACGAACAGCCTGCCAGAGCAGCTCTTATCTCGCTATCGATTGTATCTGCACAAGCGAAGGTTAGGCCTGCCTACACCAACACGTTACCAATCACCTGACAGCACAACTCGAGAGCTTTGTGCAGCTTTCATCCAGCCGACATCACGATAGGTTGCGGGATTTGAGTCGACGTAAACCGTGAACGCAGCACAGATTAAACGGCACCGGAGTTCACCGGAGCACTCCGCTATATTCACGGAGAACTACAACATCGCAACTGTATCACTTCCGTAGGATACAATGAAACGTTTCGCAGTGTGTCAGGTCTGTGAACAAAGTTGTGTCTCGATGCATTGTTCCGTTCAAATCGTCAACAGCACATTGCCCCTAAACGGCGCAAACCTCAAGCGTGCAGCAGAGCATCTCGGTCGCTTATCTCCGTTGAAACCGACCCACGTTGCCGCATCATCTGCTCCTCAAATCTACGTTTAAAGATCGCCAGCCGTGTGTTGTTTCGCATCTATCCGGTACAGCTGGCGGACGGAAACGCGTGTGTATTCATGTCGCCTATCTGTCAGTCGCGCTCTTCCTCCAGTAGCCTGCGTTTGCCCCTTCTTCTTCCCCCCCCCCCACCCTCTCAGCTGGCGTCAACACGCCGGGCGAAACAATTCGGTGGATGACATGAAATGAGGCGGGTTTTTTTTGTCCCACGCGAAGTTATCCTATAGCCCCTGATCCAAAAAAAATCCAGAGAATAAAGAAATCCACCGTCCAGTCCGCCCCTCGGAGGTCTCCAACAAAAGACAGACACGCACCACCGCCGCGTCGTCGTCGCTCCGGTACCCGCGGTCCGTCCGTCCGTCCGCCTGCCTGCCTGCCTGCCTACCGTGCCTCGCACTCTCGCCTGTAGTGCGCACTTGTGTCGCCGTGCCGTGGACGTCCGCTTGCGTAAAAAAAAAAAAAAGGAATAGCGAGGGGTGGGAGAGAGAGAGAGTGCTGGAAATGTAACAATGTAACATATAGTGCAGGCAAAGAGAGGCTCGACGATGCAGTGGGCTGCTCGGACGCCTTGATGGATATTCACAGCGGCGTATCGCAACACCGTGAAGCCGTTTGGACAAAAGCAGAGCGGCCTGGATGTTTCTGTACATTAAGCAACAAAAAGAAAGAACCAACATCCACCCCGCCTCGCGGAAAATGAGCTCGTTTAATCCCGGAGAAGCGTTTGGAAAGCGGGTAGAGATATCTGCCACATAGTCTCAACAGTCATCGAGAATTAAATAAGCAATATAATGAAGAAAGCACTTTCTCACAACTGCTTCTTTTTATTTTAAATGTTTTACAGGCGACCGTATAAGATCTCAATCGCTTTATTTGATATTTTCAAGACTTAATTGTCCAGAGATGAACGCCCAGTGGGGACAAACCCACCTGATGAGAAGTAACTTCATTCAATATATATTATGTTTTATTTTCTGATTCCTTAAAGAAATTAAAATACTAGTGAGATGAACATTGAAGATGTTTTTTTAACACGTTGCAACACTTGAATTGGCTAAACTAATTCCGTTGCCGGAAGTGACGCATCTACCTGCTTGTCAGTTGGAGTATCACCAAAATAAATTTGTGTTACTTCGACTTACTCCTCAGTTACATGCCAACTTATCTACATACATCTACTTCACAAACACACACATGTCACTGAGAGGCCATGGCTACCATCTTTGTGTGGTTGAAGGAAAACAAATGTTTAATGTTCAGCAGACGATCGTCTCTCAGCAATCTGGAAATGTCTTTAAAACACCTGCAAGGGATTTCAAAGTTTGGGTTATTTCAGAAAAAAACAGAAAGTTGATGATCTATTTCAGCTCAATTTAGCCAAAGACGTCAGGCCTTGGATAAGCTACATAAGTCAAGATGTTTGAGCAAACATCACAATGACTAACGATTTCAAGTTTAACAAAAGCATCTTATCTCAGCGTCGACTTACTAGCCTTGTCTGAGGCTTTCAGCCATATCACACTGGCTTCTTCAGCGCATGGACTTGGATCAGTGGTCACAGAGACAAATCGACTGACATGCTCCGGCTTAGGAGCTGTCCTCCGTGACTGAGCAGATCAATCCGCTGATGAAGACTGTGTGATGAAGTTGAAAGATCTGGACAAAGCTAAAAAAGCTTTGACCTGCTTGACATGCTTTGACATGCTTGACCTCAAGTGTATTGCTCAAATCCAACACACTGAGTCACAGCTGTGTGTATTTGTTTGAAATGTGTCTTCTGTGCATCCTCCCCGTGACTGAGGTGTGTTGGTACACAGGAAGTTTAGCAAAGCGAGTTTACATAATGTTTACAGAAGCAAAAGAGAAGCTAAAGTGTAAACACAGTGTTTTGTCAGGATTTAATAAGATAGATGGGCCCGTGAGTTGGCCATTACTGAAGAGCCTGCACGGCACTATTCAACAAATGCACCTGAAAGCAGGAAAAAGAAAATAAAGGTCTGATCGGATTCAATATTGGTCTTTAATTACAGGTCACAAGCCCACAAGCCCACCTCAGCGAGTTATTGTCATTCCGCTGCCCAAAAGTTGCCCCAGGACATCCTTACAATCAGTGTATTCAGTGTGGACCATCAGTGTCCTTGACTTTCCTGACTGTCTGTGACGTCTGATGAACTCTTGACGAGCCTCAAGCACACATCCTCCTCTTTCCGTCCCTCTGTCTCCTTCTCTGTTGTTGTAATACTGATTTCAAAATAAAAGTGTTTAAAAATGTTTTTACTTTCTTCAAGGCCAAAAAAAGAACATTTCCTGTGAAAGCATATGGTCGGCCCTTATTAACACCTGACACGTGGAACTCCTTCGGTTCTTTATTTTTTTTTTCCGTGAGGTGCATATGGTGGGACGAGCTAATTTGAAGGTAATCTGTGCTGCGTTTGACCCCACACTTTCACTGTTAAGCCATCTCCCTCAGCAAACCCTAATTGGTTCAGACTGGCTGTCTGTAATTTACAGAACAGAGGGGGAAGGAAGAACTGTTGGATTTGCCTTTTTACTTCCAGATCCAAGAGCTTTTCTTCTGAAAGTAGGTACATCTATAAAGCGTTTCACGGGCTTTATCGCTGACAAAAGGACAGTTTGTAGTCAGACAGAGGGGCTGTGTGATGGCTCAGCGTCTGTGTGGAATGAGTAAAGGCATTTTAGCGGCCACTTTATTGGGTACACCCTGTACAACCTAATGTAGTACAATGCAACTGCCATAAAGTTACATTAAGGTTTTAGCTTTAGGTTCACAGTTAGTGGTTAATGGAGTACAATTTATTGAGAGGTGTTTCTAATGGTACGTCACCCTCATAGAGAGGACAAAAAATTAGAAACACCTCTTGATATGAAGTAGTCCGGTAAAAAAAGCACCTTTTAAATAACACCCCAATGATAAACATAAATAAAATTGACATTCATGTCAATTGTTATTCATGTGTTTATGCTGATTCCAACGAAATAAAATACCAACTGCATGCCTTTCTTTAAAAAACAACAACAAGAACTTAATAGACATGTCAAGTCAGTATTTCTCAAAAGGCCAAGTTATACATGAGTCCAGTCGTTGAGCTTGCATGAAGCTGCGCCAGCCGCTGACAGGCTAGTTCATCAGAAGGATGGATGAGCGAGGCAATACAGTCTCACCAACAGGCCCGGACAAAATCAAAGTGCTGACATTTGTCACAGAAAAACAACCGGTTTATATCGGAAACAGGGCTCCTACAAAAGGTTGTGTGCTTTGCATTCACTCTCACCGCATCACACACACACAGCATCCTCATCACTTCAGTGGGAGACAGCATCCTGATCCTCCGTGTACACATTATGAGCACGGAGAAGGTAAATGTGGCGCTTCATGTGAAGTTGTTTTCAGTTGGGAGGCATTTACCACACACAGAATACGTTCAGGAGTGATTAGGATTCGTCTGACAATTACAGAAATGACCACTTTTGTCTCTGAAAGTATGCAGGACGTGGCTTAAAACAGCTGACTGTCTTGAAAAGGTTTTCTGCAGAGGGTCACAGACTGGAATAAGTGCCGTGATCCATAGCCAATTCAATTCTGTCCCACACTGATGTTTTATTCATCAAACGAGATATGCCAATGAGAAAGTCCATCTCTGTGTTCTACTCACTCCAATACATCAAACAGCAGGCAGAGACGTATTGGCCCGTGCCAGGGCGTCCAGATCAATAACGTCTCCACGCCCGCTATTTGTTTCTTTAAGCACCGCTGCTGTGATTCTCCACCAGATTCATGATCAAAACATCTCCTGTTGTGCAACAAAACATTTGCAAAGCACATTTTTGGCGACGCGGAAAATCTGAAAACATTCACTCATGAGGAACATGGATGGAGGTTTTTTTTTTCCCGATTGCTTAAACACAACAATTAGCCATACATTAGAGGGGGTATATGGGCCATGCAAATGAGAGCGAATGCAAAAGCAAACACACCATTAAGCTGATGGAACCGGGCCACAGAAAGCCTGACTCCCTCCCCAACACAACGATTAAACATGCCACTATGCTTTTAGTGCACTAAGCATTCCTAACAAATGGGGGGGGGGGGGGAGAGCAGGAGCTCGTTCAGCCCTTACTAAGGAGCTGTGTGCGTTCATGGCGACACAATGCCATCCGCTGGTGTTTATATGCATTGCAAGCAGAGCCCTGAGAGACGTCACCGAGGCTGAATTTCGGTCACCTTTTTTAGTCATTCGCAGCAACATTAAAAGTGATTCTATTTTAGGCTGACTGCACATATTTTGCACCCAAAACAAATAACAGCAACAACAACAAAAAAACTCGGTTCCTATAAGTGTGACTGTGGGTCAGGCTGCTCCAACATTCAAAACAAACAGCATATCTGAATATGTAAAGGGAGCCACGCCCATGAACATTAAAGAGCAACCAGGAGTGAAATACACAGAGGAGCAGTCATGCAAACAAGACCAATTGAACCGGCTCCACCGCGGTGGGAACGCAGCTGACAGTCAAATGAGATGGAGGTGATTTAACTGCAGCCAAACAGAAAGTAAATACACACTCGGACCGATCCATTTGGAAAGCTTTCAGGTTCAATCCGCACCGGGCGAGGCTGTTAGATATGTGGCTGGAGTTTATTGTGTGTTTATTCTTTATTTTAAAAAGGAGCCGTGAAGTAAATTAAATCCTGTTTGCAGCTTCATATTAATTCACAAGAGTAGATACAGATACACACTGCAGTCTTTGAGCTGAAAGAGAAGACACAATGACAAATATACACAATCAAATGAAAGCACCTGTACAGTAACAATGATAATAATGTTAATAATACTACTACTACCAATAATAATATATTTTGTTTCTATAGCACTTTAAAAATGTACTTAGAGGCATAGTAAATGTTAAAGACAGCAAACGAAACAATAAAAAGAAAACATAACATTATAACAGCAATTACATTGTATTCATGATTAAAATAATGAATCGCAGATTTAAATAGGTGGGTGTTGAGTGCTGTTTTGAAAGAGGGCAGTGAGGGAGAATATCTGAGGCGTTGGGGGGGATAGAGATCCAGAGGGAGGGGGGGGGGGGGTGCACCAATGTATAAGTCCCCCCCTCCCCCAGGCCTCGTGCTTGGACCGCGTGAGAGGAGTGAGGAGGCTGCGGGTGGGAGGAGTGTGTCGGTGCAGGAGGTCAGAGAGGGAGGAGGGGGCTATAGGTTGTGGAGGGCATTGTTGGTGAGGAGGAGGATTTTTTGAACGGGCTTCTTTGCTGAATGGAGAGCCAGTTCGAGGTTTTTGAAGGAGTGGGGGGGTCACGTGATCTCTGGTGCTGGAGTAGGTGAGCAATCCAAAACAAAAGCTCCACAGAGTACGGCCTCAATCTAAATGTACCACAGAGATGAATCAAGTCTTTTCTTTTGACACAGTCCCCATGCAGTAAAACCGGGTTAGACCCACTCACAAAGTACTACCGTACTTTCCGGACTATAGAGCGCACCGGCACATAGGCGGCACCAGCTGATGTGCAAAAGAAAAAATAATTTGCACATAGATAAGCCGCACTGGTCTATAAGCCGCAGGTGTCCCCGTTGAACAGCAAGATGCTTTTAATAGTACTAAAGTTGTCTTCTTCTATGAACATCATAACATGTCGCTAGCTTCTAAGCTAATTTTAACATTACGGCCAATGGGGAAATGCTAACCGCGATGAGCATTAGCGAACATATAATATATCTTTGTACATCTTTTCATGCAGACATACTTGCATTACAGACTAAGGTCTCTCACGGCTACCAAACGAGCTATGAGCAGAGAAGATCAGCTTTTTCTCAAGTCTGCCAGTGGATCTTAACAGCACGGAACAGTGTGAAAGAATCCACCATCACCAACGGGTTCTGAAAGGCTGGGATACTATGAGATTAAGGGGACAGCGCAATGAGGAGGACAACACAAGCTCAAGGGCGGATTTGCTCCCGGTTCATGATGTGGTGTGTTCAAGGACCCAAATGCAGACTCGTTTTTTTTTTGTTTTGTTTTGTTTTTTTAACAGTTCTACAAAACTTGTTCTACAAAACATTTATTTCTCTCACTCAAAAACACGCACACAAAAAAACTCTTGAACAAGTTTTGTAGAACTGGGAAAAAAAACTGGAAAAAAACGAGTCTGCATTTGGGTCCTTGAACACACCTTTTTTGTTAACAGTCCTAGTGAGAGGTAGGTCAAAGGTACTTCATCCATATTGTAGCGACCCTGTCAGTAACAGCTGGTAGCAGAGGGGTTGCTGGTAGCAACTGTTCTGTGTCGGGAGCTAGTAAATGTTGTGTTAGACCGGAACCGGAAGTTGCGGTTGTTGTGGCGGAGAAAAGCTACGGAAAATCCGTATATAAAGCGCACCGGACTATAAGCAGACGCCTCAAAGCGTGGGGTAAAAAGTACGGTAATTGCAGTGCTGTTGTGTTGGGTTGCATTCCACAGCATTGTGAAGGTGTTGTTTTGCAGCTCAGAAATACAGTATCTATAGATCAATCAGTGAGGTTATGTGAGGACTTTGCAAACACACATTGACGTTGAGTTTGTTTCACAGATTCATGGACGGGACACGCTCTTCTCACACTCTTGGTGATCTGGGAATAGAAGCTTATTTCACTGTTTACTGATACCGTTTATTCCTCTGGATGAGTATCAGTTTAAAGCCCTTCAAATGCAAATATGCAAAGAGGATTTCCAGCCAACAACAATACCAGTAATTAAAGTCTCAAATTAAACTCCTCGGATGTAAAATGAACTTGGCCACCCAGAGGATCTGCTAGCAAATGATAGACTGCAGCAACTGGCAACAATTAAAATGAGTGATTATGATAAATAGGGCATATCCATTCCAGAAATATTACAGAGGACATGTGGATGTTCGGCCAAGCTGGTTAAGGAGCACATGAGTCATTTTGATTTCCCATTTAACAGAAACGGGAGCGGAATAAACAAACCAGCTGAGCCAGAGCGGCCACATCTTCCTCTCTGCACATCTCACATTCTCCACCAAACGCTGCCGGGAACGAGTGATGCCATCACACGTTCAACAAGGCAGACAGTTCACTCTCAGTTCATCAGACGCAATAAAGTATCAAATTATAAAATGCCCTCCAGATAGAATAACTCCAACTCTTCCCTGAACATTCAACCTGTCTGATTTCAGAAGGATTTTATAAAATGTGAATTATATTAAGCAGCGCTCCCTCTTCTGGCCAAAAAAAAGGTGCAGGTGGATCAAACGTGTTTGTTGATCACTTTCCCTTTTCTCACATTGTTGCTCAAGGGCACACCGGCAGGCAGGGGAAGATGCACTGCTTGTGTACAGTGCTGCAAAGTAACTGAGTACTGTGCAGTACAACTCAACTTTAAACTGAGTATTCCCATGTTGTGCTACGTTGTACTTCTATTGCACTACATTCATCAGACAGCTGCCGTCACAAGTTGCAGATTACGATGTACATCAAACACTGGAATCCAATAACATGTTTGACAGTTTGAAAAGGTACATTCTGCATCACGAGTACTTTAAGTATATTTAGCTCATAATACTTCTGCGTCCTTTCATTTTTGAATGCAGTATTCTTACATTGCGTTATTGCTACTTTTACTCTGAAGTAAAGGATCTGAATACTTATTCCCACATTGCTAATGTGTACACTTGATATATCAGATTGAAGGATGCTGAAATTCACAAAGTCATTTGATCGGAACAGACGGAACATGAAAATCAGGAGACGTGGACACCGCATTGCTATAAAGTAAATCTTTAATTTGGTTTATAGATTGACGTCATTTCACTGGTCATTACAGGAATGGAATGCTGAAGAGTAATCAACAGGAAAGTGCACACTTGTTATCTTTCGGATTTGTACACGTATAGTAAATTTCTAATACATTTTCTTTATATATATATATATATATATATATATATATATATATATATATATATATATATATATATATATATATATACCCACCCATTTATGTGTATACAAAATTAAATAAACCTCTTAATTCTTGCAAAAACATAAATTCAAACACATGAAGATGAAGAAAAAGAATAAAAGGGAAATACAATCCACTCGTTCATCAAGTCGACATTCACTAGGATTTAAAGCTCCGCCTCTCTGCCTGAGGACTAAACGCCCGAATACATCCCTGTTTGTAAGGCCCATCATGAAGTACATTCCTTTCCCCTGTGATGTGTCACCTGATAACCAATGCACAACATTAAAGCCACTTATTGCTCTCTTCAACATCTGTGTTTTTGAGATAAGGTACAGCTCCGGTAAAGTGCTCGTGTGGTGTAAGATGGTGGCGAGCGATGAGGTAAACGAGGGAGGACAACAGTGTCTGGGTGGTGGAGTAATGACACCGCGGGGGTCATTAGGTCGATAACGTGCGTGTGTGTGCGCGCGCGTCATACTGCGACTGCTCTCTCTATAATTGGAGAGCGTCATCCGCAGTCTGACCGTTAGCCGGTCAAATCCTACAGTCCTGAAAGGAACAGACAGTGTTTTAAATGTTTCAGCACACAAATCATGTGGAAACCAAATTAGTGTTTTTCAAAGCATGGAAGATTTTGTATCTGTGTTTTTCACATTTTTCTGGCAACCATTAATCTCCAGTCATACTAAAACATTTAAACTTTGGAAGACATAAACATAGAGGACATTAGAAGTCTCAGACTGTTGAGGTTCATATTATCTTTGGCTAAACTTGTGAAATGCCTTTTCACACAGTGATGATCTCTTTACGGCTGCTATGGACAGGAAGAAGTGTTTCAATGGACATATGAGCATGTCAACATTGGTGTAACATAGATCTGAAGTTGATTTGAATTCATCTGAAATGTAACAGGCCTAAAAGTCGACCTGAAGCCAGTTTAAAGTCTCTAGAAGGTTCGTTATTCTCTGGAGAATGAATGGAAACTAATGGCGGCCTGAATAGCAGGGAAAAACAAACTCAAATCTAAAACATGTGAAGAGTGTGGTCCGCATGCGGAGCTGATTGAAGTTCACTTTACTCTTCCCAGTGGAACAAGTGGAACTTGAGCAGAGTTTGGGTTTCAAATCGTATGAGCCGTACCGGTTAGAGTTTATAGATCCAGACACTTTCTGCTTGAGCCTGAACGCCACACTCTAAAGTTTGGGTGACAAATGGAGTGCAATGAAAAATAAACATCAGATGCAAAAAAACAAAAAAACAATGAAGTTCTAAACTTCTGTAAAGCACATGGAGTGATGTAATGCACATGATTCCAGATAAAGCACTTGACAACAACATAAAGGGACTTGCAGTCACAGAAATCTCCGTAAAGCCCCAAAACACGCAGTTGTACAATAACGCAGTTGCAGAAAATAAAGCACATGAATAAAGCAAAGGGGAAAATTAAAGCTGAAGCGAATGCTGGTGAGGCAACCGTGTTGTTGTAGTTCAGTCAAACACATTCAATGAAAACACCGGCCATGACTTAAAGCAACTCAGCGAAAAACACCCAGTGTGGAAATCAAGAACAGCGAGCATTCGTTTGAAGATACAAGCGATTTAAATCTAAAAGACTTTCATTCCTTTCATGCGTCGAGCGAGACAACATGACGTGTACTTGGAGTGTAATTAAATAGGTTCTTCTGTCGGCTGTATGGCTTAAGATTAAAGTTTCCTGCACCAAACATTTCCCCCACCGTGGGAGAATGTTTGCTCAAAAAATATGCAATTGATTTGAAACAGAACAGTATGAAAATAGTCGGGGGGGGGGGGGGGGGGGGGGGGGGGTTCTTCTTCTTAAGAATTTAGAAGTGTCTGGGATAATGTGACGCAAGCAGGGGTTTTATTTGTCTTGTTTTGACGTTCGTCTTAATTTGAGGTTTTTAGTTTCTTATAATTGACCACATCCCCCAAGTTAAAATACAACAATCCGCTTTGCATTCAAACGCTCACAAGCGGGAATACGTTTAGAAATTCATTACTTGCTGCAACCTTCCTGAAACCCACTTATCAGTGTCTGCAGAGCAGTTAAGGGTTAAATGAGCAACAAAACCGCCTTTGAATGGAATCAAAGAGCATCTGGGAAGATGATTTAGAAATATTCCCAACAGCAGCACGTTAAGAGCGCATTCACAAGAGCGACACACTTCTCAGGCCTCTTGTTGCTGCAGAAGTATAAATAAATGCATGAATTCAACGCGGCGTGTAAATACCAGTCCTCCAAGCAGCAATTTGGCTCGTCACTTCATGGTTTTAAACAACCCCTTCTCTCTTCGACCCCGGCCCTGTTGACATTTACAGCACAGTTCTCCACTGCGACACTCCGTCACGCGCTGACATTTCAGGCAGTAAATTGAATTTGGTCCAGACGGGGAAATAAGACGCTTTAAGGTTCGACCCTCCCATCGCTCAGCCACAATTACCCTTTCACAAATTGGGAAGCAGGAAAAGTACAAGGGGCAAAGAAAAGGGCCCGAACTCGCTCGACAGCGGTGCACGTATACGCTCGCATTTGCACGTTTATATACACTCATGATTTACAAAATATCCTCTTATCCTCGCTGTAGCAAGCGTAGCAAGCCATTCACAGACGCGTGAGAGGAGTTCAAGGAAATGAGCAAGGCTGTCAGGAGGTTGTGCTCGTTCCCCGCTGCTGTAACTGTGAGCCTTCTGGATGTAAGAGGATCAGGGAGCATTCAACGGCCACTAACGGCCAGAAAACTGGAGCAGTGGCTCAGTCAGCCTCCTGCAGAGAAGCAAGGGCTTCAGTGTGAAAGGTTGTTTTCCAGAGTACGTCCTTTGGACGGCCTGCAAGCTATGATAGACTCGGGTGGAAGAACACTTGTGGGTTTACAATCTAATTGTTGTTTGCTGTGGCCCACGAGATGTTCAAATGGATCAGCAAAGCAAAGTGCAGGTAACCGTTTGATTTTAGCGTTGACTTTCGCAGTGGGTCGCCTCAATGGGCTGCATGTTTACAAGATGACATGACTCGAGTTTTAAAGGGTATTCATAAATATAGGATATTATAATCAATTTACATATTTTACACATCTATACTGCATAGAATTACATTTTTGTTTTGCCATGAGATGCCTCGTCGTTGGCCGTGGCTACACGCGTCTGTTCAATGCAACTCCTGTGTTCGGATGCGCCAGATCGGAACTCATGTGCGTTATATTATTTGTTTTGTGGTCAAAGGAGCAAATGTAAAATGGTGGATAAACACATTGAATTTCCTATAAAGTCCCCCGTTATTTTGTTATCTAAAAAGCTTTTGTTTTGAACCAGTAAAACGAGGACGTGTTGGGTTTTCATCAGCGGTAACTGAACACGACTCAGGCAGCGAGAAGAGGAAGATGACGGAGATCGGATGACGATAGTCGCACTGAAAAGAGAAGTGTAACCACGGCCGTGAATCTTTTCAGACGTGAGGATGGATTGTACCAACTAACCTTCACTCGCAGTGTTGTAGAGCACAAAGGCTTCTAGTAGTGGCCAGTGACAACACTGAATAATGCAAATTGGCATGTAAGAGAGAGTGAGAGAGCAACTTTGTCCTGATGTAATAAAATCAGCCCTGAAAGTTAAAAACATGGTGTGAAGGTGACGGTTGGATGGGCACTTATTCATTACATGAAGAGAGACAACTACTGATGGTTTTAAAGGGTGGTCTAAAATTGAGGTAAAACATCTACACTGAAGCGTGACACGACAACATGTGACTTAACTTCAGAAGACTGGGATGGGGAATCAAGCATGACCACTGACATCAGAACATCTGTGCTACATCACTGCCGGTCGCAGCTTCCCAAACGCTCGGCTTCGCTCCACGTTCGTAGGTCCGAACAGCTTCATACAACAGCGAGGGGGGGGGGGGGGGGTTCTCAGAGTCCGCCGAACTCCCTCCGCAGCAACAGCACCCGAAGGTCTGCAAGCACAACTACGAACGCTGGATCAAACTCAAAACAGATGTTAGTACCGCTGAACGTAAAAAAAGAAAAGAAAAGACAAAGATATAAATGCACCAAGTGAAAAGGTGTGACGTAAAGTAAGCCCAAATATTAGAACACTAAATGTTTGAACATCCAGCGAACAGTGTCAGTGAGACATTGGATTAAAACAAGTGCCATGTTCGAAAGAGAAAACTAGATTGCTTCGTTGATTAAATTTAGGCCGAGAGGCCCATCACGTCTCAAAGGTAGCTTTAAAGACAGAAAAACAACAAAAGGAAGTCATTAAAAAAGGAACAGTCTGACAAGTAACAGTGATATTGTTTGACACTAAAACAGTCCAGACCTTTGGTAATGCATAGTTCTTTCCTGAATGTCTGAATGACTATCGACCACAAACGCCACCGTCTCTCAGATTGCAGCTGTTCCGACCCCGTCTAAAAGAATACAGAGCGATGATGATGATTCAAAACTAACGGCTCTTATATTTCTGCTCAGACGATCTCCGTTTGTGGTTACAGCAATAGCAGTTTTGGCTTGTTTGGTGTCTGAACCAAAGAGATAACTGAGAGCGGAGCAGTGAGGCAGCGCTCGCTCTACTGAGTGAGGGCGGCCACGCAGCCCGACCCCTCCCTGTCCGGTCTGCTGTGTCAAGGCAGGAAGGGTTCGTCCTCCTCCTCGTCTGCGCTGGGGCCGGGGTCGCTCAGGCACCTCGTCCGCTTCGGCTGATCTCGCCCTCCGTCTGCCTCGCTGGCTCCACTGGGCTTCATCATCAGGCCCTGGTCCTCCTCCTCCTGCTGCTGCTTGCTGGCCGCTTTGAACTCATCCATCAGGTTGACGGAGTCCGGAGACTGTGGAGAGGCCAGGTCTACCTGGATGGTCGGCACGCCGCCCGACTCCGGCTTCATGCTGTAGGCTTGTGGGTCTGCAATATCAGGGAATCAGCTTTACAGAGGCTTTAAAATAAAGGGATTGAATTTCATTCCATCAGCGTGCATGAACGTACGATGTACAAGGGGAGGAGAATCATAGTCAACGAATATTAAAGGTCAATGAAGCTAAAATCACGGCAAACTCGAGGCTGCAAGACCTTTTTCAGATATTTCATGACACAATGATTTATGATGAAACACATGCGGGAAATAATTCCCCTTTTAGCTGAAACTTATGATGAGAAACGCAAGCTGAAAATCACACACACACACACTTCATGCTCGACTCGTAATCAGGTCTTTGTTTCTTGGCTAAAATAAATCATCGGCGCTTGGCCTCATGTCATGAGATCCCCTCGTTAGTGATGAGCGATTAATGGGTGCTAACGAGCAACACAACCGGCACATGCATGTTAGGATGATCGCTGCCGGGTCATCACAACTCAGACAGGAATCTTCTCTACACTCACTACATACCTGGACTGCTTTTGCTTCCTTTCTGCTGCTGAGCAGGTTTGAAATCAGAGCCTCTGCCTAAAAATGAAACCACACACTGGTTTACATGCCGGCTGCCACACGCAAACGTATTTCCCTGAGCGGGGAAATATCTGCGGCTGCAGGCGTGAACAGTAGCAGTGCTTTCTACAGTGTTTATTGTTTCGTGAAAGCTGCCGTGAGAGACCTAACAGAATATAATGTCTCATCACCATAGTGAATTTCCTCAGATTGTTTTTACGCGGCACGGTTTCAGTACGATGGTGTGTTTGCGCTCGGCTGTGTTTACCTGAGGCCAGTCTGGCTCTACACATGGTCGGGGAGTCAGGCGGAGCAGCGGGCACCGTCAGGTAGTTATTCATGTCTTTTATCTGGGAACACACAGGCACGGTGTTTGTTCATGGGATGGTTTACATGTAAACAGGAAGTACACACACTCTGCTTCATCTAATTGTTTGCAGTGCAGCAGTTCGGTAAGTCACTATTCATTAACATGACGTGCTGCTTGGGTAGTGTCTGCAGAAATGGTCTCGAGTCTACGGCGGCTTCTGGCACAGTCAATTTACCCCAAAACAGGAGTCCATTCTCATTATGTAATTACAGGCTGATGAAACAGGAAGTTAGTGGTCGGGCCACTCAACCGTGCCAATAAATCACACACGGATTTATGTCGAGAAAATGTTTTCAGGAGACTGAAGGTGAACTTTAATTAGAACACAAATCATAAATTTGGCAAATCATTCAACTGCTGGTGGCCGGGTATGAAATGAGAAAAGCTGCTCATCTGTTGCTTGTTTTCTGCTTTTTGTTTGGTGCTTTATAACGTCGACTTTGTTATACACCAGATTACGTCAACAGGCACACTGCTACGGTATCACAAAATGTCTTCTTCAGCGTTGGCTTCATCAACAGAATGTGAAACGTGACGAGGTGTCAGTAAAATGTGATAATGCAGACGGCTGGCTCAGACTGATTCTTGATTTAAGAGGCGTTGCCCTGGCGCAGACTGATAATCGTACCTTCTTCTCCAGCTCAATCATCTTTTGCGTCTTGATAACGAATTCACCGAAGCCATCCTCGTACGGATCCGCCACCAGAGTATGTCTGTTGTAGGAGCGCAGCTGAGAGAGACGAGACACATAAAACAAGTTAAATACATGAAAGAGGGAAGGTTTTCTTTATCTCCAAGACCTGCAGACCTTTACTCAGCTCATGATCGTCGCCGTGGTCTGGAAGAATCAGCTTTCCTGCCAATTGGGGAGCACAGAATCCTATGCTACTTTTGAGCTGCAGCTCACTAAAGTGGACCGACTAAAGCCGTTTTTCTGTTTTTTAATTTGCAGACCTCCAGGTCCTGCTGGTCAGTTTTTATCAGAGTTCACAGACTTTCTGACCTCTATTATCAAGCTCGACAAAGTGCTTCTGGTTGGTGATTTTAATCTGCATATCAATGATACCACAGACTGTATTGCTGTAAAGCGCTATATAAATAAAATTCATTCATGATGACCACAAGGGAAAACTCAAAGTCAGTATTATGATCAACGTATGAGCGGAGCTACTGATTGAATTCTAACTCTGTCACAATCAATACGCTACACTGTAGTCTAATGCCACTTTGTTTATCAGTGCAAATCAATATGAACAGGGATGTGCTCTGAACTCCCGGTAATACAATCAACACATCTCTAGCGGATCTCGTGGTTGACGCGGCGGTGTTACCCGCTGCCGTGTCCTCTGCAGGTTGCTCCTCAGGATCTTCCTGATCTCCTCCTCTCGGCCTTTAGGCAGCTGGGACAGAGCTCTCTCTGTGGGCTTGGCAGGAGGAGGCTTCTTGGGCTGGATGTTCCTGAGAAACATGCAGAAAAAGAGTCAGGGCCATCATAGTCTGTGTGACAGAGACGCGTCGTCTGTCATGAGCGCTTCTGACAAACTGTCGTGATGGATCATTTCGTTATTTCCTCCTGGTATCCGATGACTACTTGGTACTGCAGATGTGAAATGAATGAGACCTGTGCAGATGCTCACATTAGGTTTTGTGATGATAACCGAAGATACTCGTCGCCCACTTGGGGCATTACAACATGACAGAGCAGGTGATGGTGACAGTGCTGCTTGTGTAATACTGGCTACAGAACAACTGGAACACATCAGTGCTCGTCAGAGAACCAGCAACCTTCCAATCATCAGGCAGCCTCTCCACCCTGAAGCCCACCATGACGTCTCTGGAGGAAATCAGTAATGTTGTGCAATCTTCCTTAAAAAGACTTTCTATCGGACTATGAAAAAATAAATAAAACTCATGAAGTCATTAAAGCCATCCACTTATTAAAGATGAGACGACTATGATTTTAGAGTAGGGAATTAAAAAAAACATACAGAGCACAGCATTGTGAATTGTTTTGATCTACTCAGTATATGCAAAAGGTATTTTTTATTTAAATTGGCTGCGATCAATACTTTTTATAATTACAATGTATTAAATGTCATATTGAAACGGGGTCACTCCCAGAATCACGACAGTAAATCTGCAGCTTCCATTGACTTTATGAAGATGTAGCAAGTTCACTTTTTAGCTGTCCGGCCTGCAGTTTTACGGTTTTGTTTCACTCTCATCGGGTTGTTTAGGCCAAAAATAAAATCTATAATAACTCACTGTACACTAACTGCTCAGCCCCAAACAGTAGATAGACACAGTCAGTGACAAGCTGATGAACATAGTAGAGCATTTAGCAGCTAAAGAGCTTAACAGCTTAAGGACTTGGTTGAGACCAAACCGAGCTAAAAGAGAGGGATTATTGGTGTTATATTCATCAGGTGGACACAAACATGGCTGCTGCATGTGTAATTAAGGAACTATTTGCTTACAAGCTTTGCCAAATCAACTTAAAAGGTGATGACTTGGGAATATTGTGTTCTGCTGCCCTCAAGTGGCTAAAACAATATTTCAATATTTGGGAGAGTTTGGTTGAGTGTGGTAACTGAAGACAGAACGAGTGAACACTCCTACTTACTGCATGGAAACGGTTGAAGGTATCGAAGCTGGCAGCTTGACTCCCCCTCCGCTCTCCACCAGCTCAATGGCCTGTTTCATCTCCATCTTGTGGTAGAAGGCGATGAGCTGTGGCTCTCTGGAGCGTTCGCCGGCAATCAGGCACTTCTTCACGTACTTCTTGTTGAAGCGGTTCAGTCTGGAAGGAGGAAATGAGTTACGGATGACAACAGAGACACGGGACAAAGACAGCCGTGAGAGTACGAAGAGGAGAGGGAGGGATGTGAGAGGTTTGACACATGGTGCACGTCAGAGGAAAAGGACATTTTACAGCCAAAGTTACTGTGTCTTCTCTCAAGGGTTAAATCTATCAGCTGATTAGGACAGAAAAACAACCAATAAACAAATATGATGATCACAAAAGTTAAGACTGTTAAGTTCATACTTGTCCTTCCAGTGATGGTGTCCATAGTGTCCACAAATGTCCTCGATTCCAGTTAGTAGGTGGTCAAGGAACTGGGGTTAAAAAGAGGCAAAGAAAAAGAGGCTGAATCGGGCTTTTCAATACGACCCTCTGCCTTCTCTGTTGAGTGTTTTCATGTGTTGGAAAAGAGACTTTATTCAGAAGCATGATATTTTTGTACCTTGCTTCTAACAAACACAACTTTCCAGGGACCCATGTTGTACATGTATGTCATTTAGAGCAATTGAATTGGTCAAAGACAGATACTTTGCCATTTTTTCAATGTCTTAAGTACTTGGAGAAACTATAATTTATGTTCAACAGTGTTGTTAACTGTGATTCTATGAATACTCCACCGCAGACGTCACTCAGCTTCATCTCACACCTTTTTGCTTCACCTGCAGTTACCTTTCCTCACAGTGAAAACACTCCCAGCCAACATCATTATTAACAGCAGCAGGTGACGACAAGCTTTGAAGTGATGCGGGGAGAAAACCAGCAGCAGCAGGTGACTGATCGGACCGTGTCTGTGTGTGTGTGTGTGTGTGTGTGTGTGTGTGTGTGTGTGTGTGTGTGTATCTCGTGGCAGCACACCTGCTCAGAGAACCAGAGACATGAACCGATGTATTTGTTGCTCAGAGTGCTGCAGGTCGGCCGCAGGTGCTCTGATGACAGCGTAGCTATGGGAACAAGTCATTAAGCAGAGCCACAGAATGTACTGCTTTGTCAGAAGAGACTAATTTATGTACAGACTGCCCAGCACTGCGTGGGTGGCGGTGAAAAATGAATATTAAAAAAGTGGCGACAGTATGAAAGGTTTCTCTAGATCACCGAGGGTGAGATAACACAGCAATACGTCATGATAAATCTCTTCTGGTTACACTAATACTGGGTCATAGATGTATTATTACAAACATCTCCACACGGGGGCTTCTCCTTTCACCAGTTCACTGTGTGTCCATTTGTCATTTGAAGAATGGGACAGGTGTTTTATTTCTGCCCATCTATAAAAGCTATGCTAATCTGAAAGCCCCTCGATAAAAAAATATACGATTAACACCGATCCATGAAAAATATCTTACAGTTTCTTACAAAAATAACTAAAAGCTGCTGCAAAGGATCTGCTGCACCTCTGTTTTCCACAGCTGGGGCAGATGCGTCACCTGGCCGCTTGCAGACGAGTGGGAAGCACTTCTTCACTGGTGTTTTACAGCGGAGGAGAAGCCATTAAGACAGCCTCTCTTCTAGCCTCCAGCACTGCTGACTTACCGCAAAGCCCCAGAGAGGAACTGTGACTGTGTGTGTGTGCAAATCTGAGCTGTATTAATAGCTTTAAAACACTCTTGTGGAGCATGGTGGTCACTCACTCACTCACCGGTGTGTTTGAGTCCCAGAAACTGTGGATACAAGACGCTGTGTGTGTGTGAGAGAGTTATATTTAACTAGACGGTCATTTTTCTAATCTTTGGATTGAGATTCACTGCGCTGTACAAGTACACTGTACAGTACAATATATGAGATGAAGTACCAGCACACAGCCAGTAGGTGGAAGCAGCGATCCAGAAATGGCCTCAACAGTACAGTAACAGAACATCAACGTGACGACTTTGACAGTTGTGTAGTGTGATTTTGTGTTTACTGGAAAAAGGACGTCACATCTTACATAAACACAACTGAAAGGAATGTATATTAGTATCACATTCATTCATTGTTGTGTGGCACGAACCTTTCAAACCGTTACATTTCATTTATCCACTGCATACCCAAAGGGTCAGGGTTATTCATATGTATGAACCATCAAGAGGTCCTCAGCTTCTGATCAAGAAGGCTGGAGGTGAAAGGTCTCACCTGGGTGTGGATTTCCTCATTAATCGTCCGCTTGGCCTCCTGTTTCTTCTTCACTGCCAGAAGCTCCACAAGGGGCTTGATGGTCATGCCCTGCAAGAGGGATGAGAGGAGCACAGCATTATTCCCCTCCTGACCTCGGCTAAAGATAGAAGCAGCCTCTTATCGACGACTCTGCGCTACACAAGAATGAAACGAGAAGGTTCAGAACCTGGTATCTGTGATGTTTGATCATCTTTCAGTGTGTCAGGCTAATTTGAACACATACACCTTCATACTCTGATAACTGATATCGGTCACACTCCCCAAATTTTGCAACGGATGATTAGCAAACACATCAGGTCGTCGCACAACCTTTCACAAAACCCTCCTGTTGTTTCCGTCAGTCTCTCACCACTTTAGAGAGAGACGACATGTGGAATGTTACAGATTTCAGCTTTAAAGATCTAAATCTGCTAAATCCATGCCCTAATCGCATTATTACAGTTCAAAACAATAGTATTTTGTGTTTCCATTGTTCCCCGGACATTCTTTGAAGTATACAAGTGGTTAAAAGTCGGGCAGAGAGATGCTTCGTGCAGGAACACATTCAGCTAAAGAGAAATCCTGAACTGCTAAAATGTTGATGTTGGTTACAGACAGAGAGTGATGCAGTTTCAATCACAGTAAAACAAAGTGCTTTCTTCATATCAGTAAGTTGTTAGCACAAGGTTGTGACTGTGATTATAACCTCAGGAGAAATATTGTCATAGAGTCTGGGCCTAGTTGATAAGCAAACAACTCGGACAAAAAGATCCAAAATAAACTCTTTTCCTCTTACGTTCTGGCACCAAAACTGTTTTTTACTTCTACTTTGATTTTAGAAACCAAACCTAACTGCATTGTCGTTTTACTAGAAAGGGTTCATTTCTGGTCAGGTTCATTCTGCTTCTTAGAGAGATTAAGCCGACCCGGTTAACTGTAGTGGCCTAAAGTGGATGACTGAAGGTCCCCGCTCTTTAACAATATCCAGTCATGCTATCAGGCATGCATGCAGAGGAACCTACACTTTCTTATACTGTAATAAAATATTCCGCAAAGTAAAGTAATCCAACAAAAGAAAGGAAATAAAGCACTTCACTTCAGACCATCAAGGCTTACTCTCTTCCAAATAAAAAGACAACCCCACTCTCACAGAGTCATACTTTTAAATAACTCCACATGGCAGGTGAAAGGGGCCTCTCCCCTCACAGAGCCGAATCCAGCAGCGTGAATCAAACATGTTTCTGATCTCGCCTCTGAGCAGAGACTATGTCTTCAGGGTTCTATTTTAACAGCCTCCATTCTGGATCCAAACCACAGCCAAGAACGTTCCTACAGTTTCACCAGGGGACAGGTTTATCTGACAGGACAGGGCAGATGCATTCAATGTATGGAGTCACTGCCTGTTTGTCTTCATCTGGCCTTTGTGTAAAGTGTTTGTATGTTATGTGTATGTGGACAGCAGGAGTGTGTGTCTACATAAACCACATGTCGTGTTCCTTCTGCATGTCCTCACGGCGTACTTTAAAAGGAGAAGCTGAAATCACATTTTCCCAAACCAGCTGGAGGTGTTTACTTCACGACAAAAAAGATCACGAACGTCTGACCGCTTGATGAAACATCGAATGGATCTTTTTTTTTCTAGGAATGCAAATCCACGAACCGTTGAATTTCAAACCTCATTATTACCAGCAAGATGAATGAGATTCACAGCGTCTAATTGAACGCTTGCAAATAAAACGCTTGTTCTGAGATGGATTGGTTGTCAGTGGACCCATCAGTGGGAATTCAAAACAGTGATGTAATCTAAAACTGAAAAGCTAGACTTACTGGGAAAATATAATACACAAAAAAGGAATTTTGGTGCACCTGAGAGGACCAACAGTAATGTTTTCACTCTAAGTTAAGAGCCACAGCATCTCTTTGCATTGTGCATTGACTGTGGTCATGGTAACATCCCATTATGAGGCTAACACACGAGGAAAGTCTGTTGAAAACAAACCAGGACGACCGAGTGCTCTTACCTGAACAAAGACCGTGAAGAAGATTTCGGTGATGATGGCAGTAAGGAACATGTCTCTCATGGGAAATTGCTCCTTCTTAAGCAGGAAGCCAAGAGAGAAGGCGATGGCGCCTCGCAGGCCACCGTAGGCCACAATGAACTGGTCCTTGGTCGTCAGCTTGACGATGCGGAACTTGTTGATCACGTAGGTCAGACCCACTACACCTGGGGAGGACAACGCAATGAGAACGTGAGGTTTGTGACTTTGTGTGCGTGTAATAGACGTTAAGTTAATACGATAACAATATACGATAACAATAAAGTATTTTCATACGATTTTTCACTGTGCTTTTCCCCGTCTTTCACACAGCCATTGTTTTCCTTATTACAATTATGAAAGCCAGCTTACGAAGACTTGATATAGCATGACCATCTCATCGATAATCTCATCTGCTTTTGCCCCAAATATGCATGGTAATGCCACCTTCTTAAATCTTACCTTGGCAAGTATTACTGCAAAAGATGTGTGATTTAGAGTAAACAACCTAAAACCTGCAAAAACATCGGAATGGCTCTTTAACTGACAGGAGAAGAACCACTTGAACTGTTCGCCATCACAAGATCAGGTCTCATGTGATGCCAGTAACACGTGCAGGATTACTGATTGCAACAGTCACAGACATCATATTTGTGTTTGGAACGTTTGGTCAAAGCCTCATCAGCTCGTTAGGCTGAGAATGTCACACGGAGAACTCGGTATTGCTCGCCTCATCGTTCTTTCACTTTGCGTATCTCTCGCCAACGACACTCATAACTCTAGTATGACAAATCAGGAACAGAAGGACTTGTGACAGCCTGAAGTCCACCCGGAAAGCCTCGGCGGTGCTCCTTCTCACGCGCCGACAGCTGTGTGATGAAACATGATGGAGACAGTTCCTTGTTCCCCTTTTTTTGAGTAAAAGGACTTTTTTTACGCACATTGACATCCTTTGTGTGTAAACTACAGCTCACTTCAAAGTGCACTATAATACGTGCATCTCCTTGGAAGATGTATGAATACAAAGAAACTTATTTTTATCTTAGATTTGCATTTAAGCCCACTTGATGACAAACCGGTTCAATCAAAAGCGCTTCAAGATGAAATATGAAGTGATTGTTTCATGAAAGATGGATCGATAAAAGCCAACCGCATCATCAAAGACATCTTGCATCAATTAACCCCAAAAAAACAACAATATAACAAACTAACAACACTTCCTCTGTTGCAGGTTAACTGTTTCCTCTTCATGCTATATTGCGACACACCCCAGCATGGCACCACCACATTGACTTCAAGTTGTGAGAATCACTGCTGACCTATGACCCGTGACACCAGACACAGAATGATGGTGACGGTGACGAAGATCCAGTTCCAGGAGTGAGGTCCGTCCACCGTGGCCACACCCAGAAAGATGAAGATCAGCGTCTCGCTGACGCTGCTCCACATTTTCAGGAAGTACTTGATGGTGGTGTGGGACTTGTGGGATATGTTGGCCTCCACATAGGGCCGCATCACCGCTCCGCAAGATATTAACCTGGAAGGAGAAGAGGCAGGTGTTTGTCAAATGAGATGCATATATGCACCATTACGAAACATATTTTCATAGATTCCATGTCTCCAAATTAGTTGTAAATGCTGGATGTCATCGAAAATCAAACACACAATGAAGCAAAGCACAAATAATAAATGTTAAAGGGAACCCTAACTTCAGGAGAAGGGGTGGTTTTACGTGAGTCATGAGCAACAGTAGCGTCAGAGGCTTCCTCTAAAGGAGTGCTGTGGATACCCAGAGTTCCAAACAGATTTTGTAAACATGTGACACCAACAAAGATGTCTGGTGGTCACCTCTATTCCATTCTGGTGTGAAGCAATGTTTCTAGGTCAAAGGCCACGAAGGCCAGAAATAAACACCAACGATGTCCCATAAGCCTCAGCAGCTATACTCAACAGTCACCCTCATTCCACCTCCTCCTCCATGTAAACATTGGTTTGGTTCCCAAGACTTTAGGGCAGTGATTCTCAACTGGTCGGATCCGTTTTCAGTTTGCCTGAAAATAAAAATATAGAAATCTTGTGCTTTTATTTTGAAGGGGATTTTTTATGCAGCGGAGTGCCATCTTTTCACACTCCTTAACAATATTTGGCGTTAAAGCCTTGTAATGCTCATATCAGCAGGGGATGAACTGAAAACTATGACACTATAAGTAGGCGAATTGAAGACATGTCGGATGACATCAAACAGACCACAGCAAGTGGTCATTTAGCATTACAAATGGTCAAATCTACAGACATAATAAACAAAGCAGTTTTACTCGTTTACGTGAAACATGTGGGAAGGGGACTTACAGGAACAATTTCTCTGCACAAGAGAGCTCCCTACACTGCTTCAGCTCAGGTTCAAACTGCTCCATCTTTTCACTAAATACATTTGATAAGTTGAAAATGTTCCTCAATTTGGGTCGCGGCTTGTCATTAAGGGGTGATGGTGGGTCCTGCAGCCAGACCAGTTGAGAACCACTGCTTTAGGGAACGATGAAAGGAATCCACACAGTGAGCCGTTTCGCCTTTTCATTATGAACCGAGGAGCAAGGAGACAGCCAGAGGCTTTGGCAGAGATTGTCCTTGAAGCTACGCATCCTTCGGCCCCGAGGCTCAGTACATCATCCCCTCCTGTCTGCAACATCAATAACACCCAGCACCTCAAACGGGAAATAGATTGAAAAATACCCGAGGAGCAGATGAGAAACGGCACCTCAGGGAATGTTGGGATGCCAATAAATTAAGGCTTGGTTTCGGAGACGTTGGATCAGATTAATTCATGATACTGCTGGTTATACGGAGCGCAATCTGCCAAGACGTACAGTTGAGATACTGTCAGGGCAATGAGTGAAATAAGTTTACCCTGCAGTGGCAAGGTTGTACATCGACCATGACATCGCATCACTGAGGGAAGATCCACACAATACAAACATGTGATGCAAGAGGGACGTCCCTGACACAGCTGGAGTATTTCACAGATTCCAGAGAGCGCACATGACGCACTGGATACTGAATTTGTAAATGCAGAACCTGTATGAAGCAGCTCACACACTCGACGGAGGCACCAGAACTGTCAGTCTGAAGGATTCTAGGACGAACCATGCTGACAATCCATGGTCTCACTGTTCTAACAGGCTTTAAAAGACGTCGACTGAAAGCATGCGCTACATGTGCAAAAGAAAGTAAGTAGGATTTGTCAAATTTCTTAAAGAAAATTGGTAAAAACTGAAAATGATTAACATTAAAAGTTTAAATGACGCTTGAGTTGTACAGAAATCAAACATTGAATTCATACAGTACATTCTGAAAATGTGTAAATCTATATGACTTACGCCATGATGCCGGAGAGGTGGAACATCTCAGCCGACAGGTAGGCCATGTAGCTGTACACAAAGACAAACAGTGGCTCTATGACACGCGTGTGGGAGGTGAAGCGTGAGGTGAAGGCGGTCAGGAACCCATAGACAGCTCCCACTAGAACGCCCCCCAACGAGACCACCAGGAAGGAGACGACTCCCAGGAAACAGTCCAATAGCGTCACGGTGCCGGCACTCGTGTACTCCTCAAACAGGTGGTATAACACCTAGGAGAAGAGGAGGATGATACATAATATCAGAAAGAAAGGACGAGACAAAAGTTAAGTGTATCTCATACAGCTGTATTGATTCTAAAATCCAAAAACAAAAAGGTAAAATATAATAGGAAACTTTATACTGAGGATGGTGCTGTTGCTGATGCGCTGTTAGCTGGGGATTATTGTGTCGTCGACAGACCACGATCTGTGTGTTGACAGGTTAAGTCTAACTGTGTGGTTTTACAAATGATTAAGTTTAACACACAACCTGATCTGGTGATAACACCCAGGGACTTTTTAGCTGCTTTATCAACCCTTTTAATTTACAAATGACTTGATGATGCTCTTGATAAGGAGACAATGTTAATGTTTCTCTGGTCACCGGTTTACATCTCGGTATGTGGAACAATAAAGCAAAAAGAAGCAGGAAAGCCTCCTAGCGCACACATTTCCTTTTGTTGGTCACTCACCACAGTGACGGCGTCGTTGAGCAGCGATTCACCGAACACCAGGATGTGCAACAGTTCGTTGATGTGGATCTCCTCAAACACGGCGAGCACAGCGACGGGATCCACAGCGGAGATGATGGAGCCGAACAGCAGACAGGGCAGGAGCCCTATCGAGTTGAGGACGGACGGATTGCCAGGCTGGATCTGGCACACGGCGTACAGCACACCTCCGACGAAGAAGGCGTTCCACAAGGTCCCCACGACGGCGAACATCAGGATGGTGCCCAGGTTCTCCATGAAGGGACGGATGGGCAGGAAGTAGCCGGCATCCAGGATGATGGGCGGCAGCAGGCAGAGGAAGAACGACTTGGAGTCCAGCACTGGGGGGACATCTTCTCCGGCTAGTTTGATGAGCCCCCCCACGAGCAGACCCACTACGATCAACAGGCAGCTCTCTGGCACAATACCGGACAGACGAGGAATCAGGTGGAACCCTGGGGACGTGGATGGACATGCAGTGGCATGGAGGAAGACAAAGAACAGGAAAGATGGAGTGATTTACCTGGAAATTGGAATGGTTCCCAAGAACGTTTAAGAACTAAATACACAACTTTACTAGAGCAATCAGCTGTGACATACCACACCTCTTTGAGTACTAGCACCATCCTGGCAACAGATTCTACCTTCTGTAGAACTCTCAGGTAGGAAAGAGCTGTTCTTAGGAAATACAGAGAAAACGCATTTCTACTTCTAGTGTAGGCTGTGACGACACGTCAAGGCTTTCCTGCACGCCTTTGCTTATTTCGACTACTACCGGTCTGTAACAGAAAACTGTTAAAGAACGTATCTTCTCACCATGTGATTGACATAAATACATTGGTGTCTCCAGTCTTGAAGGTGTATAGTTTAGGAAAAGAACATGAGAAGTGTGCTGCGGAGATACTGGTGAGACACACAGCCAACACGAAGGCCTTGTGGAATTCTTAAAAAGGAAAAAATGGAAATAATATGCAAAACATTAATTGTCAAAAGATGTCACGTGACAAGTCAGCAAGTCATTGGCTGCCGAGAGACCACATTCAGGAGATGAGACTAGTAAAAACGTGCTGCCAGTGACACGAAAAGAGAATCTTTCAACTTCTATTTGTCTTCTTGTTGACATACTAATCCAGTTTTGGAGGAGTCCCACGTAAATGACATAACCTTCTGCAATGATGTGCTATTGCTCGAGGCCGCTTGGCTCACATATCACAGCACAAGCAGCTCTGTGTGGAAACCCGAGAGATTGTTAATGTGGATGTCTTTACAAGCAATAAGACAAAAGCCGTTTGACTTTAAATAAGCTGGCCCAATATATAGTTAGTCGATACGGGACCACATGTACCGTCACCCCTGAGCTGCCGTGACGTCTCGCATGAAACTATAGTCACAGACAAGGCTACATACACAGTGAGGCGACGGGACAACTGCAGCCTGCACTTAAATAGTGAACAAAAGAAGCTGAAGACTTCAAAGAGCAGCCTGCATCGCATAGTGAGAAGTTCTTCCCCGGCTATATTTACTGTACACTACGGCAGCACACGGACATATGATATTCTAGCTGCCACTGTATCAGTAAACCGCATCAACACGGACACACAAACAGAGAAATAAGGCTACATGCTACAATTTTTTGATTCAATTGGATGAACAGAATTTGAACCCTTTGGGTGTTGGGATCAAAGCGCACACGTTAAACTATCAATAAGCACCACAGCTACATAGTACAACAGTGGAGGCACAGCAGCCACAGGGCGTGTGCCCTCCCGTTTGCTTACATATGTAAAAGGAGGACAGTGGAGCAGCTAAGGAACGTACTATCATATTGCATGGTTATGCAATCGGCAACCTCCGTGTGCGAGAAGTGAAGCCAATGCGGACGTGCCTTAAACTTGCATTCTTTCTAATAGCCAGCAGGGTTATGCTCTGGTTGCAAAAAGACTCCTATAGAAGTATATACTTGATTTGTTACCTCAGTGAACATGAGTTTACAGTCTCAATCGCTAGAATCAAGTCCTCTTCAACACAGCATGATGCTCATTTAGTAAATTATGGTCTCGTTAAGAGTGAAATAGATAAAGCAGGGTATGCTTTAGGGGGCGGCTACCTTGTGATTGACAGGTCGCAACGACGGTGTTGTTCGATCTGGGAGTTTTACGTGTTTTTCGTCTTACAACTTTAGCCCTTTCACAGTGTGTTTTCAGTTCATGAAAGTTCACCTGTTGCAACCTGATGGGGCAGCAGACGTCAATGCGTACAACAAGGTGCTATGAGATTGCAAACAAAGAGCATTTACTTCTACTAGCCGGGCCTTCTGCTCTACATTTCTCAGAAAACATATTGCTTATGTTTGCACTGCTGTTCACAGGGAAAATAAACATCCCCTGTAAACAGCTGGATAAAAGTTAGAGCCACTACTGAAAGAAACTGAAGTCCAGGAAAACAGCAACTTACCAAGATTATCTAAGAAATGATAAGGCGGCAAACTCCGGGTCCAATGCAGAAGTACCTTAAACTCCCATTCTTTCTAATAGTCAGCAGTGTGCTATAGTTGCAAGGAGAAGTCAGATTGTATAGAAGTCTATAAACACCGTAGACATTAGTTTATGGTCTAAACCGCATGGTGTATTTTAATCCTCATAATTGAGTTCTAATGTGGTACAACATGTGGCGTACAACTTAGGATCCTTGACTATAAACACAGGCTATTTTTCAGAGTCCCATGATTCATTGTGTAAAGTGACCTTCTAAATGACATTAAGTAATGGACCTCGACCAGAGTACTTTTAGCTCCCAGCTTCCACTCCCTGAGTCATGAGCCATGAATAGGCCACACCAAACTGGAATTTTAAGTCGAATCAGGCAATTAAAGAGAACGGGTATATGAAGACTGTGATCATCCTTTAAAAATGGCACCAACACACCATCTTAAGTTCTGTTGGGGTGTTTCTGCCAAGGGTTCCATTCAATTTTTACTACGCCTCATCATCCACATCGAAGCAAAGCCTCACAAGTCTCATATTTCAAAATAAGATTAATCCTAAATCAGTCAGTGTGTGAGATCTTACATTTTTGAGTCAATGTGTTATTTTAGTCTCAGGCTCACCTCAGCAAAAGCTGTGGAATAAAACCCAGCAGCTCACAGAGGAACATCTTTTCACTTCTCAAGGGTAGAAAATACCAGACCTGATTGAATGGCCGCGGCCTGCATTGAAATCTATTTACACAAATCCTTGAATCAAAAGAAGGGCGGTGAAGTCCTCGAGGGAAGAGCAAACAGGTCGTGACTGGATGGACCTAAACGTATTACTGCAGCCAACACTGGATCCCAGACGGACCCATTCTAAATGACCCATTATCATTCATGGTTGACCAGGAGGGATACGTGAAGACAACCAGGAAGAGAATGAGACAAAAAGCCCTTTCGGCTTCAATGCTGATCCTTCTAAAAAACCATCAACACATACAGGACCCAGGACAAAAGGCTCAGTGGAGCAGGACCCAAATGTCCAAGTGGTGACAGTTCACACAGTCTTAAATGTCTCCAGCGCGAGTCAGATTATGGCCTTCAGTGCTCGTCAGTGAATAGCCATGCCGCAGGAGATAAGATAAGTGAAAACGAGGGCTTATGAACTTCAAAGAACTGGTAAGATTTTTATGCCAGAGTCTTAAGATAACTACAAGATCACAAGGTTCACTGTGGCTTCTTGTCAATAATGGCAGCCGCTGTGTCCTTGCCCCTCTAACCCCCCCATGAGAGTGCCTTTATGCAGCAACATTATTGAAAACCAGTAAAGGGTAACAGCCCTCTCACTTCTGCATGTGTACCCAGTGTCAGCAGAGCCAGGTACTCGCTACACAGGATCATTCCCAAAGCCAGGAACTGTGTCCTGTTGCCAGGTGACTAATTGCACACTGCCCGCAAACCAAACCTGTTGGACTAAGCAAGCACAAAAGAGAGAAAACATTTAAACAGTTGCTTTGTTGGAGGAGGTGATTGATGAGGAGGTGATTGATTCTTTTTCCTAGAAATCGAGATGTTGGACCGGCTGGCCGGCGTTCCTACACCGTGACGCGTAGATCACAGGAAGGTCACGCTGCACATTTATTTCAGAGTACAAACTAAGCTTTGGTGAGTCATGGTTTGATTGTTTGATGCAGATCATTGTGCTCCTCGAGTTGCTTGTGCAAGACCAGTGTTTGTTTAAATTATTAATAAGGGCCTGCTGCTGCTGGTGGATTTCAGTATGATCCCTGATGCCATATCTGCACAGCAATACCGGCTCACATGGGTGAGTCCTCACGTGGTGGTGATTCTGAGCAACAGACAGGTTTGATGATCCTTACTATAATTCACAAGCTCATCTTACTCTACAACTACTGAATGGAGTAGAATTCAGTGAGGGTGTCAAATATCGGTGACAGGCAATGTTGTACAAAGGTCTCCTCGTGATGATGGTGAGTTAGCCTGGTGTAGAAACATTTAAAGATTTGGCATTAGAGGGAAACAAAAGTAAAAACACTGTATCCCCAGTCGAGCTACCTTTATAAGGTTGTCTTGAGACTGACAGGAAATGGTCTTGTTTCATGGGAACGACAGTATTTCAGATAAGACCGTTATTTCTACGACGCTAAAGAGACCGAGCCGCCGGCCTGCTAACGAAACAGATAACGCTGCGTCAACTGCGACCACTAATTGCTCGAACGTCCTTCGCCTGACTCCTAAAATGATGATTACCGTTTGCAAACCGGTGACGCATGCACAGAATATAGAAGCATTAAACCAAATCAATATTCATTGCTTTAGAAGCTAGTTACCTAAATTACATTAAGTATATATTGATTTGAGTAGAGGGCAAAGACATCTATTTCTAAGATTCAGGGCATGTACTTTTGTTCTTTCTTTAAAAAAACGTCTGTGCGAAGCCACAACCTAAATAACACATTGAAGATAAGATGTGTAGAGCTCGTGACACATTTACTGCAGCTTTACCAAGGGTGTGCTTTCTAACTGTAAGTATGTTGGTTGATTCTAGTGCACTGCTTCAAATTCATCAACACAATGTTGATGAATTACATAGTAACTGTAGCAGGAGGGACTAGGAGGGACACATATTGTCACAGGTTTATTGGTCAACCCAGTGGTTCTGATAATGTCTCCCACCTTCGTTATCATCAACTGTTTACTACAGATAACGCAATCCTTTAAGGAACGGGCAGGTCTCTTAGTGAATCATTTACTCTACACATACAAGCTAAACAATGGCAGCACTCATGGAACAGAGTTCATCAAGAGATTGTGGGTCTTAGAAGACTAAACCTCGGTGCAGTTTACAACAACAACAAAAAGAGATTGACGATCAGAGAGTCGTTTCTGGTAATTACAAGACAACAAACAACCTGCAGGTTTCTCAACGATTATTAAAACAAGTGACAAAATCTGGCAGTGTTTTTTTCCCCCCCACACACAAAAATCCAGATATTGAAAAAAAATAAGAAATCAAGTCACAGGAATGAGAAAAACAAACAACAAAAGGAAAAATCTAACATAATTCAGAAAAATACAACAGAAATAAAAGACAACAAGAAGCACACAAGATGGGCAGACGAACTAACTAATCAGTATAGTATAGTATCCAATAAAAACAAATAAATATATGAAAAACAGCAGTGTTCAACCCTGATGGATAATCACTCTGTCTTCTGAAGTTACAATTCTGTATTGCCATTGAATATGTGCAATATCTTACTAAATAACATTGACGATGGACGCTCAGGTTTACGCCTAAACCTGGAGTGAGTGTATTCTATTGCATTTCTCCTTATGTCACTTCTTACTGTCTAAATAAATGGAATATGTTCTGACTTCTTAGGTACTTCTACTTACTATATGTGCTTGAATAGATTTCACTTTTAGACAAATGCAGTAAGTATAGCATACACAGTATTTGTCATTTTGGTGCTTGGCCTATAATTACAACTGATAATGATAAAGCTTGCATTGATAACAAGCAGTTCAATCCTTCATTTGCACTGCTAAAACAGTCTCAACAACCACGGTGATAAAACTGCTGAGAACTCTCCATAAAAGTTGCTAGCAATTACATTTTCGTTGAGCAGATTCACAACAGAGCATCACAAATTAAATAGATAATACTTTTCATTTCACTTTGGCTATTTAGCCGATGCTCACTCTCTTTTTTTCCCCCCCACTCATAGGAATGAAGGTTCAGGTAGCAGGTCCAACTTCTACTACAAGAGAAAAACAGACTCAGAAACTGTGTGTGTGTGTGAAGCCGTGCGAGGCTTTCCTGGCGCGCCACACTGAAGTAACACACACCCTCTCTTCAAAGTGTTTGACCAGTTTTGAATTGTAAATAGAAGGCGAGACTAACGGGACTTGTAAGACATGTTATGCGGAGCTTCGCTTGAAGGACGGGGGGGGGGGGGGGGGGGACACTGGACCCAAGCAGCTTCACAGCCACCAGAGGTAATCACCACAGCGGTGTGTCCAACGAGTGTGAATACTAGCAGACCTGACCAAACCGAAAGGTCAATATGAAAGTCGGAACCCGGTGGATGTTTGATGAGGCTATAAACTATAAAAGCATTACACCCTGCCACACAGTACTATGCAAGGCTTGTTGATGAGTTTCTTGTTACAGATTACTTCCACAAAATTACATTGGGACAAGGTTATTGAGATGATGGCTGAGCTTGTTAGCATTCATTCTTCCTGGTTATACCCGAGCAGACCTTTCAAACACAACCCTCTCCTAAACACAGAGGATCACCTTATGAGGACTGTGTAGCAGGTTTTTCCAGTGCTAATTACAGCCTCTTAGTCAAAGGCTGATAAAACAGTGTTATTTATGAGTGGTACTGGTTTGTAGACTAATTATACAGGAGCCCAAACAGAAGATGTCTCATAAATATAAGGGCTGTGTCACTGTCAGGGCGTATTCCCTTCTAAAGAACATCCCCTGGGTTTTGATTTGTATGAAAAACTTCTGCACCGGGTTTAATCAAATGCAGACAAGTATTCAGCAATGAGGACAGAAAGGCACCAGGCACAGTGACAGGGCGGCTAAAGCGATAAATGGAGTGTGTGGATGTGTTTTTAGGCTTGTAAGATATGTACCAGACGCTGTGCCAAGGCTGAGCAATGTATAGCAGCCACTCTGAATTACCCACTGCCCATTTTCAGCCATCCTGGGATAATCGGAGGCTTAAGGTCACTGCTGTCAGCGCTCACACTCGTCCCGTCTCATTTCTTTTAACTCGCTCCCTCTTTCTCAGTATCCAAATCCCTCGTTTTCCCTCCGTGCCCTTGAGCTGCACCCCCGAACAGAGAGCCACCCGAGCCAGGACGGTCCCGCTCTGCCTGTCTCCCCTCCCGGGAGACACCGGGCTCCTGGCCCAGACAGTGAGGCGTTATATCCTCCCCTGGCTACCGGCTGGTGCTCAGTCAGGCCCCTGATGTCGCCGGCAACCGACAAGCTGCTGGCTCTCGGTCAAAGATAGCCAGGGGGACAACGCGGCGTTCTGTGGAAAGCACAATGCGAGGAGGCATTGTTGACGGTATAGAAAGTAAGAGGAAAGAAATAAGAGCAACAAGAGTGGCAACAAACAGTGAGGAAACACTGAAGCAACAGAGGAAAGTGAAGAGCTGGACAGAAGTCTCTCAGTGTGTGTCCGAGCTGGGAACAATCGTGACAATTCGCTTTTGAGACATCCGTTATGACAGTGCCTCGGGGCTTCTGGCTCACAATAGCGTAGCAGGAGGTTCCGCCGTCTTGAAAAATGTGCTAAATAGTTGCTGTCCAACGTCCAGGCCGCTGCACCAAGGTGCTTAGTCATCGCTGGATCAAGGAGTAAGGACAGCACAAGCAAAGAGACTCTCCCCACACGAGGCTGAGGGATCTGATGAGTAATCTGCGTCACCAGCAGTATAGATTCGCCCAACCAGTCTCCAACTAAATTGAGCTATTCTGGTCCGACTTGCTGTGTCAGCATACCAGTGGCATGCAGAATACAAGGCCTGACATTATCTTATGACTGTAAAGTGGCAGGTTTGCTCGTTCTGTCAAACACTGCGAGCCCATTAAAAGATGTGTTGTGACATGTAACGTTAACATGTGCGATTTATAGATATCTGAACACAGTCTTATCTTGATTTAAATACCTTTCTGATAAAAAAAAAAAAAACAGACTCTACCTTAATTTGATATGCAGGCACAGTGTGCACAACTAGTTGCAAATGTGCCAACTTACCTGCAATGACTACACCTGTGGCCAACCCCGATAACCTGACCCTAGCCCTGAGCTAGCATTTCCTGGATAAGATGCACTTAAAACGCAGTACAGGCAACATTCACACGACACTCACCTAGTTTCATCAACGAGGCCAGCAGCACCCATAGCGAGATTTCAAAGGGAGTGGATACGTGACGGTAGTCGAGGCTGAGCACGGGGAAAGCCTTTTTAGTGTAGTTAGAGCTTTCCACCGCCGCATTGTAGTTGCCCACATTTCCCGGTTGTTTGGTATTCGGAGAGCTGGCAGCTCCGAGGGGAAGCGACACCAGAACAACCAGCAGGAGCAGCCCCCGCTCCGGTAGACTCTTCCCGATACCGGGAGGAGTGTGTGAACCTGTCCTCGAAGGCATGGTGTCGAAGAAACGACACACAAAAAAAAAAAAGAAGAAGCAACGAGACACTAAAAGTCAGCTTGTAAGCCAAGCGAGTTCGAGGAAGTTGAATACAACTTTGTAATGTTACGTTAGCGTTAGTTAGTTCACCAACTGTTTCAACCGTAGAACATTCGAACCGACTTTAACGGTCGGTTCGACTAGTTCAAACCAAACCAAACGTCCATTCCGTCAGGTGACGTTAGCCCGCTTCGCTGACAGCCAGGTAAACAGTCCCGGGCGACGCAGGCCGATGAGCGAAAGCAGGAAACGCCAAGATGTTTGAAAGAGTTATCGCAAAGACAACGATGCTGTTTTTACAACGTCGTTTCACACGTTCCAGTGTCAGTGACTTATCAATGTCCTCCTCGGTGACAGATGTCGTTGATGCTGGAGGCAAGCGAGACACAGCGGCATCCCATCCACGCCTCTTCTTCTTCTCCTTCTTCTTCCCTCCGACTGGCCGAGGAGAAACGCGTCCGTGAGGCGGCGGCGGTGCTCAGATACTGACCTTGAAGAGAAGAAGCCACACTGCCGCCACATTGCATTTTGCCCGCGCGCACCTATGTCTCTTTTAACTTTTTGATATCAATGTCCGCGTAAGAGCGTCCGGCTTTTCCACCCGTGTTCCCCAGGATGACACGGAGCTCGGTCGGGGGGCTCAGCCCGGAGGGAGGAGAAGGGAGCGCGGGGGAAGACTTGGGGTGTGCTCTCTGCTTCGGAGGCTCGTCACCAGGTTGATGTGAAGGCAGGCGGCGACTGCTCCTGTCTGCGGTGGTGTTTAGCTTCATACAACCTTCAAAACGCACACCCTTTCGCGGAGGATTGGAGTGGGAGGCGGAGGGAGGAGGGAGGAGGGGGGACGGCCGACTATAGTGACACCTATAGGAATGGAGGTTGAAGGTGTCTGGTGAGGAAGACAAATAATAGCATCTCCATAACTGCTGAAACGAGTTCCTCCGTTTTAGGCTGCACATCTGTTCCTTTATCAATGCCAGTAGTCTGATACTGTTTTAATCTCATGTGGATGCTGCTTGTTAGCTTTCACAGGGATGTCAGAGGTCAGGGTCAATTATAGCCCACCGCCCAGAGAGCATAGTCATTTTTACCCACACTGACAACCTGAATACATACTGTAGATGCTCGCTTTAACATTGCCCCCTTACAACCATTAGTGTGACTGCTCTGCTGAAAAGGTTAACACGGTTCTCAGATGTTAGAAATTCTAGAAATGTTGCCTGGGGACCCCAGATCGCTCCATGATCTGAATACGTATTAAGCATGATGTGACCAAGCATTACAAGCAGTGATATTAAAAAATGTCTTGTCAGAGGAGTGAGGGTGCATACATTTGCAGAAATTGACTTGGAATATATAAATGGCGATACATTTTCTTCAATGACATTATGTTTGCCTATGGGGCCCTGAGAGCAGGTTCAATATATTGCTCAAAGACACTATATTGAACCAATATATTTAAGGATATTCATACTAACCAGATTACTGTCTTCTGTTTTTTGTTCCTGGTATGTGGCCTTGGAAACTATGACTCAACTAGTGAATACTAGTGAATCTCCAATCACACCTTTCAGATTTAGTAACACATGATTCCCCTGATTACAAAAGCATTGAAGTGACACCAGGCTTATCAAACCAGCACAAACTCTTTATTTGGACATTTTATTGAGAAAATACATCACAGATTAATTGATAATGAAGACAGCTAGTTCTGATTTTTATGAATCCAAACAACCCATTTGTCTCTTGTGTGATCTAACATAACATTACAGTAATAACTGTTGAGAAGTGTTTCCACTGATGTATTCTGCCCCAACAATTAGGACCACGAAGAGACACATTGATTGTAGTTTTGTGCTCAAATTGCAGCTTTCTGGACTTTTAGAGAAGAGACTGGCCAGTGAAGGCAAAACTATAAAGTCACTAATTGCTCTGAGGCAAAAGTTCTGAGTACATATGAATTAGGTCATGTCTAGTCTCTCACAATGATCTTGAGGGGAAACATTAATAAGGTATGGTCAGTGTCGATAACAGTGTCCTGCACAACAACATACATTTAAAACACCGTCATAGAGTCCAGGAGACAAACTGTCTCTATCTATGTCTTTATCGCTCTTTATGACTGAAAGGTTGTTTTATGTTTTAGAGCCTCTTATCTGTTGGGGTCGGATACCGGCAGTTACCGCCACAGTAAGATAAGCCATCGTCATCTATCTCCTGTGGTGGATGCCGACAGACACGGGCCTCCTCTGATAGACAAGTCCTGTTTCATTTGACATATTAAATGTATGTAATACACTGGTATTCCCATTAGTATACAAGCACATGACATACTTTATTGTTTTATATAATAACAGGAAATAATGCCGAGCCTGCTGAACTGGTGGCTATATGCATGGTTGTAGTTCGAGCATGCCTCCTCGGGGTTCGGTGCATGTCCGATCGATTCATCACGCCTTCACATCTGCAGGATCAGCAGTACTGTTTATTTGTACTTGTAGATGTCATTTGTAAGACGGGGGAATGTTAGTTATTCTGATCCTTATCAGGATATCTCTCTCGTTTATTATGTTGTTGTGTTTGTTCTAGCGTGCGTTTATTGTGCTTTTCCATAAACATTTATGTCGAACGTCTGTTCTATTCTCTCACACGAGCGTGCAGAACATCTATTTCCGCTTCCTCCTCAGTCGATTTAGAAGCCGGCTTACTGCTGATCTTGCCGCTATCACACCAGTAACTTTGCAACAGAACATCTAAACCACACCAAGCATGACTTTACTTCACAGTTTGTTGATGAACCCCACAGGTAATCTCAGTAAAGTCCATGTTGGAACACATACGTGCATAACTTGTGATGCCAAGAGCTTCGCTGCAAGAACCCAGATTCGTACAACATGATTCCAAACATCCCCAAAACCTTTGGAGGAAATAATAGGAGGCATGGTGCTGTGGTTAGTGGATACAGGGAAACTACTCCGGAGAACAGAGCTGAACACACGCCTGGCCGAGACTACTTATAACAAAATAGAATACGTGCTTCAAGGCCACATGGAGTTCAATGCTGTCGTCAACTCTGCACCCTTCAGCTGAAAGCCAGAAATTCAGATTTGACCAAAGATGGATTGTACTCTGCTAAAAATAAATCCTCTGCCTTGTAGAAAATGGAGTTGCATGTTGAAAGCCTTCTATCCATCCAAGATCACGCACAAATATTTGTATTGAACCCTAGTGACCAAGCCTGCAGTCCAAGGCTTATTTTGTTTTTGCTCTTGGGACGCTTTCGTATTCCTGAAGCTAAAGAAAGTCCAGTCTCAGTGGTAGAAGTCTGAACTGTGCAATTACACAATTTCAGATCATAAAACTCCCCCAGCTCACCCTGACCCCAAAGCGGGTCGTATATCCACTTTGAAGTTTCTATTTTCTGCCTTTATCTACATGGAGTTAGTCACTGTGTCTTCTCCCACAAGCCACGCACTGTGGAACAAAACAAGTCAATTATTGCCAGGCAGCATTAAAAAGTGAGAAAAAAAAGAAGCTGGCTGTCATTTTTACCATTTCCACTGGATTATAAAACAAGGCAAATGACGAGCTTTGCGCTTTTCTTTGTCTTCATGTTTGTTTCATTTGGAAAACGTGACTCTCATATTAACCCCCTGTAGAGTGTACAGAATCCCATTTATTCAGATAAACACAACATGAACAGGTAATATCAGCCTAAATGGGACCTTAATGTCCTGCTTTACATACACATGCTGATTACCGAAGGTCAGATTAAATGAATAAATCATACACCAAATGTTCATTCCCCTGCTCGGAATGACTTGTCCCTGGCTGCGTGTATCAGCTTAACATTAGAGGCTGTCAGCCCGTGCTGTCAGCTGCTGGCGGATGATGACCCAGCAGGAATCTGGGATGAAACTTGTGAAAACAAAATTTCAGATGGTGACATGAGGCCACCTAAGCTCTGTAAATGATGACGAGCTCTGACAGCATGTCTGTCAGCAGAGACCGATGCAAAATATTTTGACGGTTTAAAACGCACTCTGAGCTCCCTCTGGCACAAGTGCTTATTTAAGGATTCGCTGGGCAAACAGTCACTTCTGACGTAGCATCGGAATAATGTCCACTCTTAGAAATAAGAGTTCCAAAGAGCCCTTTGCTTGTGAGCAGAAAAACTATTATTTTTACGATTATCGAGGGTTGAGCTGCACCACATCAGCCTCGGCCTTTAAATGACTGAACCTTGAACCTTCTGGGTGCGTTCTAGATGAAACCCATGGAATATAAAAGGGTTTTTGGTCAAATGGGTGGGTTTACATGAGCACTCTTGGAAAGTGTAAACATTCTGGATAGAACCTCCACAGAAGATTCTGAGTGGAACTTTTCTCAGGTGGTTTTAGTTGTAACCTTTCATATTGGGCTACAGGTAGAACCCCCCGAAAGGATTCCAGGTGGAACCTTTAAAAAAAAAAAAAATGAAGAACTCGCACCTTTTGTCGTTGCCATTTGTTCGAAAAATCAAAAACAATCCGTGTTTCTCATGATTTATTTAACAAAACAAAACAAGCAAACACACAAACGAAAGAACAAAGGAACTCCCATCGCTGCCCTTTCTGTTCTGGTAAAAAAAAAAAACAGGCCCACCCCGGTGCATGCTGGTCCTGTACCTGCCTAGTCCTATATATAACCGCAGGTGGCCACAGTGTTACCCAATTCATAAACAAACAAACCAATAAAATATATCTGTCAAAAGAAAAAGCTATCTTAATACATCAAAAAATCGAACCTAAATCAGGCAAGAATTATTAAACAATACCACGTGAATTACAGAACTAAATACGAACATCAAATAAATATCTCCAACACCTTTTATTTCTAAGAATGCATCTCTCTCTCAGCATATCACTGCAAACCTCTTCAACCCCCATTTCCTCTCAGCCATTGCAAATATCATTGCTCTAACCAATGCCATATCACATCATGCTTAGTATACATACACAATAGCTCCCGCGGACCACCGGTGTCTCTAGGGCATCATTTCCATCATCTTCGGCAAAGGGATATTTTCATAATTATGGCACGCTCAGGGTCAGACGGGGATCCACATTATGTCTCTGGCGTAATCTGGTGGCCGCTCAGAATCGACATGACCCGTGAAACGCACTCAGTGTAGCTGACAGCATGCTGTAGGCAATCATTGTCAAATTAGCAAGAGTTGTCATTGATTAGAGCATGGAGAAATGACACGACAGGAGGTCTTTTCGTCACCTGAAACGTGTGTGTGCAGAACAGTGCAGTCAAATATTGCACTTGCAAGAGAGAATATGTTAAATTATTTGGAAAATGCAGAATGTCATACGAGTCATATATGGGAACTTTAACGATTTCACACATACACGTACTATTACCGTTTGAAAATGAAAACAATCTGGGCCTGTGGAGTTAGGAAGAAGTGAGTTAACCAGACCTCTGAAGCCAGCTCCTCATCTGTGCTTGAGGTTTGCGGCTTAAGGCCATTACAACAAGCTGCATTGTGGGTAATGTAAGTGCCAGGTTTTGACAGGGAAGAAGGACGTGTGCAATTAGAAATATCGCTGGTTTTGGCCGCATTGATTCCGATCACTTTCTAAACCGTCTCATTGTGAGTGCAATGCTAAACTGGTGGAGAATGGCGCTCTTTGTGTCACGATGAAACGTGGGCTGGGTCGCTTAGCCCTGATTCTTCTCTTTAAATCAAAGTTTCTTTCTGTGCTCGGCTCAAACTGCAAAGACAAAGGTGGACACATGCATTTTGAAATTGCCCGGATGAGGAAAACAGTTGATGAGAAATAAAGAAATGTAGCAATCAGATAAGGAAGTTACAAAACCAACCAAATGAATGTGGTTGATGTGATGACATTTCTCTGCTTCATTTGTGACACACACAGCCTCTCCACTGCAGCATGAGATTCATTTATCAGATATAAACCCCCCCATCTCCCCTGCTTTCTCCTACTAGTGCCACCTACCTGAATGCAGAAGATATTTTTACCTGAAGGAAAACTCTGACTCACTCAAGCTGTGTCACGATGATGCAGCACCACCTCCCAAAGTCAACCACGTGTCATTGCTCGCAAGTGTTGAAACATGTGCACGTACAACTATCTGCCTGAAGGTGGTGCCATCTGTCTGGAAATATTAAAATGACGAAACAAACTCTGTTTACAGATTCACTAAGGAAACATGTAGGTTGAAAAGTAAAGAAAAAAAACACTGGGAAACCAAATACGTCACATTTATTGTCTGTGATTGTGGTTTAAAGAAATGACTTCAGCTCCATGAGCGAGGACACGCTTAAATCCCTGAGCAAAGACGCACAAAATATCTGAGCGACGTAAATCAAATTCAGATGGGAGCCCGTGAGGCCTTATCCCAAAATGTAACGTCACGTGTTGTTTTCCCTCACACACTGCTTTAATAAAAGTGCGTTAAGTGCAGCTGAGCCAGACTCTGCTCCGCGCTGTCAGGTCGAGGTTGCCAAGGTGTTCCAGGCAGACCCTTTGGCACCGGGGCGAACCATAACTCTCACCTCATCACCGTGAAAGGTGCGCTCGCTCAGCGATTCTGCCCAGGTCACATCTGGCACCACCCAGAATAGAGGAGGGGGGGGGCGTTACAATTTGCTCGGAGGTATTCCACTGTATACACACATGACATTGTATTCAGCAGAGATTGAGCACTTGAGAGGTACATCTCACATGTTGCCAATGAATATTTTAACTTATTTAATTTAGAGCACACTGGTTGTCTCAGAGGGCACTAATTACTTCACTCAGCAACTTTGTTTTACGCCACAATTTCTCAGTTCCTTACTTAACCTGTAGATGGCCCTATTAATCCCCCAAGTGATGTTCGTTGGAGAACATCTGCTCGAGTTATGACTTCAACCACAAGGCCGAGGATGAGAGGGAGACAGTGATTGGCTTACCTCAGCTGGGATATGAGCCGTAAATCAGTACCTCTCCAGGCGGAGAAATACGAACATACAGCGGAAAAGGAGCATCAATTCTCTGTCTCTTATCCAAACACATGCACATACCGCGCGTTATCTGTCCTCACACTTCACAGATCCACACTCCACCCACAAACACACACACGCACTCACACACACGCACACAAACATTACGCCACTCGCAATAGCTGCTGGCGTTTTTAACAGTGTTCTGACTCAACCTCTCACAATGCACCAGCGTGAACACAAATCATCCTCTCGGCGAGCTGCAGCCAGCCATGAGGAGATGTTCCAGCATGTACCTTGACATGGCGGCTCTGTACTTCACCGCCACAGTTTTCATGTGTAATTTACCGCCACAAGAAATTCCTCTTCCGTGTATTATTAAACGGAATAACCCGTCATTTGGACCCTGCACTTGTTTTCACTGTACAATTATGTCCACACACAGAGCTGACTGTTTTAGGGAGTTCGTGAGGAGTGAAACTGAATAAAGACACTAAAAGTCGGATGTTATAATGTGGTAGCTCTCAATTCAGAAACTAAATATATTGAGCTGTATTTAGCCTATGGATGCAGAAAGGCTGTGTACTCCATTGGGTTATATGGGTATATTTTTAGTTTATCTTATTCCGGTATGTTTTTTTACTCGCTATAATTGGTTATTTGAAAAAAGAATGCACTGTGAAACTTTCTTTGGAGATTTTTTTTAAGGTGTGTAAACAACCACGCCCCAGTTGTACTTTGTCCACTTGTCACAAATAAATAAATACCAACAGAATAACCACTAGGGATCATAGAGGGGGAGCTGCAGAGTGGCACAGCGAAAAACTACTTTCGGTCAGTCGTCTTTTTCAGTAAATGGAGTCGATGTTTAGAATGCTGTACCAAGACTATGTGTGTTGCATCCACACAGACACACACCCATAGCATTATGCACATACTCATGTACTGCAATGAACTAGGGGAAATAACCACATTCACACATTGTGCAAAATGTGTTAAAGGATGCAATGTGCGATGTTGTGTTGTTATTTCGATTTTTATTCCTTTAATGACGAATCAGGAAGAAGCTCTGTAAGGTTGCCAAAACAGGCTAAAACAGGTTTAAACAGGCTAAAACAGGCTACTTGTCCATACGAGTCCGAACATGTGCTCCTGCGTAAGCGTCGATCTGTTTATATGGAAGTATTTTAAGGTTTAAGCGAAAATTGATGTGTGACAGTTTGTAAACAGATGTTTTGACATCGTTTTGCTTTCGGTAAACACGGCCCCCGGTTAACGTCAATTCATCGAGACTTTCTTTCTTTTTCGGATTCTCCGTTCACCGTGGAGGGATGCAAGAAAAACAAAAGCGTTCTTCTTGAATTCAAAGTAACATGAGGTGGGTAACTGGTATACAAATAGTCCTTTTGGGGCTGAGGTATTCCTTTAAACCAGGGGTCTCAAACTCATCTTCACTCCGGGCCACATCAGCATCACGGTCGGCCTCAAAGGGCCGGTTGTAAATGTAAGACTGTGTAAATGTAACTACTCCTAACATATTGGTAAATAACTGTCTCTGCATTTGATTATTGTTTATTCAAGTGTTAAAATATTGTACATGCAGTTATATAAATGTAAACATATATTTAAGCACATTTCTGTCATTATAACTTAAATCCTTTTAATTTAGGGTTAAGAAACCCACATTACTCGATCAAAGATCAAACTATTAAAGAAAATAGCAAAGACAAATATCAAACACAAGTTATTACAATAACTTTGTTCAAAGCTTAAAATCCTTTCAAGGGTGCGTTTGCACAATCCCACATGAAGTATTTCATGTGTTTTTAAAGACACGTTTGAAGTAGTCTTCAATGTACTCACAATACATTTATATGTCAAATGTACAGTCACCAGCCAAAGAGCTGCTTCTGTGTTTAAGTATCTCATCATTATGACTTTCTATCATAGTTATGACTTTCTATCTCATAACTTCGACTTTCTATCACATAATTTCGACGATGGGGATATTTTTATTATCAAGTCGAACTTTTTTCTTTTTTTCTTTTTGCTGGCGGATCCGCGGGCCACATAAAATGACGTGGCGGGCCGGATTCGGCCCGCGGGCCGGGAGTTTGAGACCCCTGCTTTAAACAGTAGCGTCATGCCTTTGCTTCAGTCTGTTCCCAGCCGTCTTTTGTTTTCCTCCTTTCCAACACAAGATGCTTTCTGATTGGGCAGGGAAGCTGTTATTTCCACAGCGATGAGAACTGTGTGTCTTACCCACGCAAAAACTGTCACATGTGTCACAATGCCGTGCGTTTCTCTCTAAACACTGCTCCGCTTAAGTAAACTGTCATTTTCTTTGTTAAATATGTCACCACGCTCTGTCAACCTCTTTAATCAGTCCAGCAGTTCTCAGTTTTAGTCCCATAACCGCTGCATCAGCTCAGGGTGACGAGTCAACCCCAGCGTTCACTTCCAGTGTGCCTCGTAGTGAAACCACATGAGAAAGATACGCTGACCATCGAGTCTATAAAGGGAGCAGCCCGTCGCAGAGAAACAACCACAGGACTCTGTCTTCACCCCATTTGCAGCTCAGGAAAGACAAAAATAAAAGTCCTCATAAAATATGCAGGGCACTATTTCTGGGAGACGGCACGTTTGTGCTGAAGTGAGCTATGGGAGCTATTGGAGCATGCCATCGACTGGTTTATAGACTCACTGTTACAACGCAATGACTTGTTTTATGAGGGAGAGAGAATGTGAAGCGTAACCTTGCCTGTGAACGTACAGTATAGGGTACAGTGGCAGGAAGAGCGAGCCAGCACAGCGCAGGAGAGGCCACATCCTTCCTGGCTCTCGCCGTATCTCCGTCCACCATACTGTACATCTGAATTATGCTTCCTGAGCAGTAATTCTGTGGGAGTAGCCCCAGAGCATTAACGCATACTCATTTCAGATGAGAAGGCTGCAAGGAGGGCTCTGAAAACCTGATGCACTGTAACTCAGCAAACAGCAGGCATGGTGATTTCATTGCACAAAAGCCAAATATATAATATATATATATATATATATATATATATATATATATATATATATATATATATATATATATGTATATATATATATATATATATATATATATATATATATATGTATATATATTCTACACATAAGGGCAGATAATAAGAACAATATTTCTCTTTGAATGGTGTAAAGTTTCAGTATAAAGTAAATAAAATGGAAGTAAAGTACAAGGAGAACCTCAAAACTGTACTTAAAGCGCTTGAGTAAATACTTAGTTACTCTCCCACTAGCAAAAAGACTCTAGGAGTTGTGCATGACGTGCATTGTAACTACACTGCAATGGGGACCATATACAATGTATATTAATCCATAATTGCACATTAAAAGTGGGTCATACAGGCTATGTGTGTTTACACTAATTGATGTTGTTATAATTAAAGAGTTCAGCTTGAAGCACCCAGTATGTGTTCATGTGTCTGCACGCATGTGTGTAGGTGCATGAAGGGCATGCCTGCTGGCCTACGTTCGTCTTAAAGCGCATGCGTCCGTGCGTGTGTGTTTGCCCGTGTTCCTGCATGCGAGCGCCACAGAGAATGTCAAGAGGCCGTGGGGGCAGCGGGGGCGTGGGGAGCGTGACTCAGCGTGGACGGTGATGAGACAGGACAGCTTTACGCTGCTGCATCAGACGCAGGCTGGATTTGAATATTGCATGAGAGCGCTGGAGCTGTTTCTCTCCCCCCCCCGAGGCTCTGTGGAGCTCTAGCCCACCTCTGAACCGTCATTCTGGGGGAAGGCTCCACCGAGCCTCTTCCTCGGTTGTCCTGGTAACTCTGGACCAGACTCTTGCTCAGTGTATTTCACAAAGAGTTTCCCGTGGTTGAGTGTGAGCCACAGTTTGCAGACGTGTGTCTGTCTGTCTGTGTAAATGTGATGACATGTTATAGGTGCTACTGTGAGGAAAGGGAAACTGAGCTCCCATTTCATTCAGCCTTCCTAAGTAGCGGCTGGCCACAGAGTTGCATTCTGGACAAAAACCAAAACCACAAAGCCCTGTGTGTTTAGAGTGAAGAAGGGTGGGAGCATGCAGTCATGGGCTAGGCTGGACATTACAGAGTAGGGATAAGGATCTGCATATAAAAAAATCAGGAAGATGTTAAGAATTCCTGAAGGAAAAACCAACGTCAGTGCAAGATATTCAGACTCAGAAACAAGGGAATGTGGAGAGAATAAAGACTCAAAGCTGGCTTCTTCATAATGAATATGTCAGCGTTAAATACCTACATTATAGGCTACATTATACCTCATACCCGGGTGCAGAAAAAAAGAGTTCACCAACTCTGAAATTAAAAAAAGAGAGATGCTTCCCATCTGGCAGCTCAGCTCCACATGATCTCACTAAGCAAAACAAAAAAAGCCACGAAACACGAGTACAAAGCCCAAACTCTGTTCGATTCAACCATTAACCACAACAGGCATTGTAAAGTGTGACGCTCACATACGGTAATGCTTTTTAAAACAACGCTGTGTTGACTGTTCATTTGAGTGCACAGCCACGAACAATGCCCGCTGGAAAGCCAGACGTGTTGGCAACCAAGGGAACAATACAATAGACAAACACTGCTCTGTAATCAGCCCACTGATGGATTCCAAATGAAGATGTCATCTACTACACAAGTCTGTTTGGAACACAGCAATGTTGACAGGGACGTTCAGTCTGGTGCAAAATGGAGGACATGTTAGCCTAAAGGTAGGAGAAACCGGTTTGTGACTGGAGTACTGTAAAGCTGACTCAATCTGAACTGGGAAAGTAGGTGATTAAGGTGCTATATTTCATCCCCAAACTGTGTGTGAGAAGGCACGCTCTGAGAAGATTCACCAAAAAACTGTTGGAGTTTAGAAGAGAGCCTTTGAAAGAGGTCATCCAGATGTATTCTGTCGGCGCTGCAGCAACAGAGGAACCCTTCTTTTGTCTTGACCACATCGTCTACGTCTGTTACAAGATGATACACTCACACAGGGGCTTCTTCTGAATGAGCCATTGTCTCGAGTCGTTGGTCCGCAGCAGCCACATCAACGACAGCAAAGGAAGACGACAGAAACAAATAACAATTGGACTGGTTTTTGGCAGAGGAGAAAAAAGTGAGCGATTGTTGAGTTTGTGCATGTCAGCGATCACAAGGGAAAGGTGGTGGGGGCTGGGGGGGGGGCAGAGAAACAAAGAAACATGTCATGGTGTTGGTTTGGGGTAGAGCTTGAACCGCAGACCCTAAATATTGAAGCGAGCGAAGGGGACTGTGTGATGTGGTGTGTGTTCTTGGGTGGAGTGGGGCTCGTACGTGATAATTTCACTGCATTTTTGCGTGCGTCAACACATACATATAATCCAAGCCATAACATTTGAACAGGCCTATGTTTGTATTTCGTAAAAGAGAGAGCGAGAGACAGAAAATATACGCGTGTCTGTACCTCGTGTCCCTATAAAGCTCAGCCAGTCTCCAATTCAAGAACACTGCATCCTGAATATAGCACGCGTTTGCTGAGCTCTGGCCAACATTGAAGCTCTCGACCCTATTATTTATTCATAGGGACCAATTTAGGGTCAGGCCCTTTGGCTAATATAGCAGCATATTATACATGCACATTAAAATGCCAACTAAAAATGCTGGTTAGTACTTGGATATTACATGCAGGGCCCTGTGGAAGATCAAAAACTTTGATTACAAAATTTGATTCGATTCAACTTCATAAGAATATCAGAACTGAGGCAACAAAACACAGTTTAGCTCCCAACTAGAAGTGCAAACAGCAGTAAAGTGCAAAGTAATGTCTATGTGTACTGTGCGTGATATATAGGACAAACTCTACAGGGTAGATATGGATTTACTTATATATATATACAGTACTTATATACAGTGTGATATGAGTACGCTTGATAAACAGTATTAACCGTAGAACCAGTTGCATCATGGGAAATGTAAAGATGACTCAACAGAAACAAACTACAACCACCAACTAAGTAGTGTTGCACCACTATTGGTCACTGGATGAATCAAAATTGTTCCAGTAAAAGTTAATAAAGTAACAGTTGTCATAATACGTTCATGAATATTTATGCAGGATTTTTAACCTTTCAACCCAACTCTAATGTGCTGTTACAAAAAGCAGGTTTACTGACTTATCTGGAAACTCGCTCACCTGTCCAACACTGACTCAAAGCAGCAAAGTTCTCCAGACAATTCAGTCAACTTTTTTTTACAACAGGCTGCAGCTCCGTGTGAGTTCCTCACATGAACTCTGTGAAAATGTTAATTTTGACCTTCTGTCGTCAATGATACGTTTTCAATTACGCCCTCCAGAGTTTATTCGAGGACACTTGTCGTTCTGGAGTCACTGCCCATGTTACTCAGTCTGTGTGTAATAAGAGCCTCATTCTATCACAGCCTCCATCAGATGCACAATTATTGATGAGCCACACCTCTCAAGTGAAAATAAGGGAGTCGAAGAATGTTTTCCAATTTCCTCCTCGCACCATGTGACTTTAACCTAAAGTAGACCACAGTGCAATTTATCTTTACATTTTGTGATCTGACACTTGATTATCGTGATTATTGGTATCGTGATTATTGGTAGCCTCAGAAAGGCAAACAAACCCACTGTTTTATGATTTTATGCAGTTCAGTGCCTGAATGATCAACAATCAGGCTGTCGGATAATCAGAAGAATTACGAGCATGTCGGATCTTTGGTCGGCTGCAGTTTGAGCTATTCCGTAATTTGATTTCCTACATGACAGCTGCAAAAAGAGTTATTGGAGTAGTATTTTACATATTGTGGCTAAAAATGTAGTTGTGACTGGGTCTAGGACTGGGCTGCAGACCATATTGTCTGGATCACCCAGCCATCTGCAGCTCCATGTTTGTTCATCTTTTATTTTGTGAAGAAGTGTCCATCTTGTTTGAATAAACCTGTAGAAATTGTGAACTATAATAACCAGACAACCATAAACTCATCAAGCTCTAGAGAGAAAGAGACTTTGTAGCAGCTTGAATATCCCTGGAGTCCATCTAAAACTACAGGTATTTTACAGATTATTCCCCATAGAAATGTAGAAAAAGGGACTCATAGAAAGAGCAAACAGTGCCATCGTCAGACTCAATCAGAAGAGTTATGAGTCATCTTTATACAGTTTACAGATGGCTGACAGTCCTGCTCACATCAGCCCACAGCGGTCTGTCAGTGAGAGCCACTTCATCATTCAGCATTATCAGGGCCATTAGCACCGACCTGCAAACACTGACTCGCTAACTCACAAACACGATGCAGGTACATTCAGTCATGTACCAACACACAGACACAACAGACAAACCCATATTTACACACACGTCAAGTAAATCTCCAGGGCCTGAAGGAAGAGGCGGGCCAACATAAACACTTGCATTTCCTTTCCACTCCTCCTCTTATCTCCTTTCATCCTCTCCTCCGTCGCTCTCTTTTGTGTTTTTTTCTCCTGGATGCTTCCAACTCCTGCTGACACAGCTGCAAGTCAGTCAGGTCGGACTCCCACTCTGATGATCCTCTTCTGTATGTGGGTGTGTGTTTGTCCAAGTGATAGAAGCTGAAGAGGCAAGGTTTGTTAGAGAGAGACAAATTCCTCCCGATAGCGAAAAGGCATTCAATCTGCCATTCGCTATCATCCAATGGAAAGTTTTCCAAAGACTTTCCAAAGTCAATTATTCGAGGAGTGTTGTCGGCATATGAGAGCCTAAGTTCCATGGGGTTTCCCAACAGTTTGGACTTAAAATAACCTCAAATCAAGACAATGTTTCCCACTGATTCATAGGTATTGTTAATTGTCCTTCTACCATGACATCATATCCAGAGAATCAAAAGACAACATGACTCCGACAACCTAAAGTTAACAAGGAAGTGAAGTAACAACAAACTGCATTATGTTCCGCATTCATGAATCACGAGTACGGCACTAAATATTCCTCTCTTTTACGAGATGTCTCTGAATTCTGATCACTGCAAAGAGTCATGACCTGCAGTAAGTGTGTCTCACATCCATGTCCGTCTCCTTCAAATAGGATTATGAATTCCTGGACTCTTTCCGACAGGACCAATGTTCTCGGGGCAGCCACTGTAAAACTGGAGGTAAATTTCCACTCACTGCGTCGACAAGTGGAGGATTAAGGTGTCAAGTAGGTAAATAAAGCCTGATACCTGATAGATGCTGAGGACTTTGTGTGTGTGTCTGTGTGTGTTCTGGTTTGTGTCACTCACTGAAGCTGGGCTGTCTCTTCCTGGGAGCAATGAGCAACGAAACCAGAGAGGGCCTCTGTTTCCTGTTTATAGCATCTTTGCTGTTACTGCCTTGTCCCCGGAGACAACACAGAAACCTCCAGCTGATAAAAGGTGCAGAAGACGGTTTAAGAATAACAAGAGGACAAAGAGATTTGTTACGATGGCGTTGTTTTTACCGTAGCTAATCTCTTATTAGTGATATCAGAACAGTAATCTTGTCGCACTATCTGCAAACATGGGGATACTTTCCTACTAGAAACTTTTACAGCCTTTTACTGTCTTTTTTAAAGTGCGTGGGCTTGAGTGCCTTTTTCCACTTTACAGCACAGCGAATCGACGTTAAGATGGATGAGATGAGGCGCGAAGGAAAACCAGTGACTGTCAAACTAAACGTGCAACCTGTTGTCTGAAATACATACGCACGTCTCATGTTGTACACGGTGCAATAGTTTCAGCAGGAAGAGGTATAACTCAAGAACAAGAGGATCCTTTGTGAGCCAATTACAGGGCAAAGCTCCTGCACAAAATGACAGAAGATACTGACCAAAGCGGACTCTTGACCTCTGAAAACAAGCAGTGAGTGGGAGGTCTGAGGCAAAAGGCAGAGATTGAGGTCAGGGTCCATTTGACACTGTTTTGAGAGCATAAAGGTCTCAGGTCTCCAACCAAGGCCTAACCCGAACTGTTTGACCCCCGGGAACGTCTGAAGGATGCTTTACAGATGAGCAGTACGGACTGCTGGGTATCGGAAAAATACTTATATGTTTAGAACTTCAACAATTTAACGAATGCATGAATTTTCACTCCCAGCAGGAACAAACTCTTAACTTTGTGTTTGTGTTAGACCCAGAATCAACTCAATGAGAAAAACAGGGCACCTGGAAGCACCGTGGTCGCTTCCTAGCCTGGAATCACTGCATAGTTTAAACGATACGCTACACAATTAAGCCTCTGGTCAAGCTGAGTGTTTTGCAGATTTACCACTGCCCTCCAGCATTGTCAAACTTCCCCTTTAAGTCAACAACTGCACACTGGGCAGTGATCCCTGTAATGGTCAGATAAAGGGTGTCAGTGTGTCAGACACTGGCGTCAAAGGAAGTTGTGTCCATTTTAATGGAGGCTCCTTGATTTAATGACCATGTGACATTAGGCATGAGAGTACCCTGAGGTTATCCATGGCTGGAGCCAGACTGTGTGTCTGCCAATCTGGTGCTCACACTGTGGGTCAGTCTTCTGTGGGAACCCCTCAGGGAAGCTTGGACTGGTCCACCAACTGCTCATTAGGGGGTAGTGAAGCTTCCTGCAAGAGCTCTTGCAGATCAAAGAGCAGAGGATGGTGGGCAACTCAATCCCAGGACGCAGGCTAATCAAAGTTAAATTCTGGATAAGCCTCCAACTTTCACCAAGGGCCAATAGCTGCAGCCAATGTGATTTTGATTAAGGCTGATGGCACTGGGAAAATCCATTCCCTTTGAACCTCCACGGGGTTAAAAGCAAAGACCACCTCTGTGACTGACAGCCATGAAACATGGGAGCGCACAAACTGCCAGTGACATTTGCCAAACAGCAGAATCAAAGATCCACGAGCGCTGTGAGCTCTTGCAAGGTTGCGCACAGAGCTGTCAGATGCCCTCCTGGGACACATTATGAAAAGTACCCACGTGCTGGAGCCGAACAAGTTAACATGAAACATTTGCCGTCGTTTCAGGCGACTGTAAATGAGTTCCCCCCGGGGCGGCAATCTCATTAGAGACGAACAGACTTGCTCCCAATAGAAATAACATCATAAAAAGTTGTAAATTCAGATGATGTGTTTGAGAAATGTCTGTCGTTTCAAATCAAGCCCGACCGATTAGAAGAGTAGGAAATGAAAGAGCTTCATATCCGCTTTGATCCATGACTTGTGGTTTCATGGGCATTTGGACACTGGTTGATTTACAGCTCACATCTTGGCACAGATGCTGGTTGCTTGTCACTGTCCAGGCAACGAACACTTTTGGCACATGGGTGTGAAGCCTGTATGGCCTGGCAGCAAGCTGCTGCACTCCAACCCTCATTAACCGGAGCACTGTTTGGTGAACACATGGCCGATCCAAACAGTTGCAAGCCCCCGTTGATTCAAATTTGAACTTGGTTTAACTACGCCACACGGTTCAAATTATATCATACTGCTTGCTTGCTATCTTTGAAACCAAAAAAAACATTTGAGTATGCAGACTTCTGCTCCAAACGATCTGTTGAAGATTAAATAAACTTCATGAAAGACGCACTCGTGTGAAGCTAATCAGGAACAAACAAGAGACGAGCAATCTGCGCCACGTCACCACGCCTCACGCCGCTACAACACATGTCCACTTAGTCTCATGTTTTGGGCAACATAGGTGTTGACAAGCATCAGTTTGTCCACATCCGACCACCCCGCCGTTCAAAAAGCAGAGCCGCTAAATTAGGGAAATGTGAATCCATGCATGTCCACACATGCTGGGACCCCCGCACGGTAAAAGGAGTGTCTCCTGTTGAGGGACAAGCACAAAGGAAGGCCGAACTTCCATCCCCGAGGGGACAATAAGGCCTGTCACAGGGACACTTACCCTGCTCAACACCTCTGCCACAGCACAGGTGATGAGGCTCCTGTCTTCCTGCAAGGGACGAGGATACATCAGAGAGAACTATCGGACGGACAACATCCTCTTTCAGTCGGCTTCATCCGAGGGTGAATTTCAACAGGAAAAAAGTTGTTGGAGCATGACTCTCCTTAGATGAGGCTTTGTTTAGCTTGTTCGCTAACGGTGGGACTGAGGCCCAATCTGCTAACCATCTCTTTAATGGTTGGTGTAGCTCATTAGCCAGCCTCCAGGAGCCATACATCACCAGGCATGTGGAAACCATTTTGAATTCAACTGGTCCCTCTGCTGTAGGGGGTACAGTTGAGGCAGAAGTGGCCTGTTTAAGATGTGGAGCGCTCCATAATGATACTAATAGGCCCAGGTTTATAGGCTTGAGCTGCTGTGTCTTGAGAGGAAGGTTGTACGGAGGCGATTAGCCCGGATGGAGATCCACATCTGCTCTGTGCCAGCTGTTTGACAGATTCTGGTGGAGTGCATGGGCAGGTTTTCCTTCTGTTATAAAAGACCTTTGAAGTTTGTCGTGCTTCCAGTAAATCGCTGACTGTCCACATTCATCCTCCATTACGGGGCGTAACAGTATTTCAAAAGAAAAAAAAAAAACCCACCCTCACATGACTTGGAGTTCATTCCAAAAGCGTTCCAAAAGAAACTGAAATATGAATTGCAAGGTCAGGTAATGAAACTCACTTGACTTAACTTTTCAAAACTATGGATTCCTTGACCTGGAATGAATTATGTTATCATATGTTACATGTATTTATTGTGTTTTATGTTCAAGTCGGTGCTCTGAGTTTTACTTGGCTGCGAGGTTGAAAGTTCAAGCTGACCACAGCTGCTGTTGTGATGGATCAAACTCCGCAGCCACCTTTCAAGCCAACACGAGGAGAGTATTTGACAGTCAAATGTTGATTTTGGGTGAAGTATCACTTTATTATCAGGACTCTAATGAGACAACATATAAGGGCTTTTACCCAAATCACGTTCTCAGTTTCGTATTATTCCAACAAACTTTTACAGTGTTCAATATTATTGCAGGTGGCAGAGCTGCCATCGAGACATGACAACCTCTCCGGCCATCCAGCTGACAGACACCGACCCACATAATAAAAGTAATCCTCTACTTTCCAGTGTTTGTTTTCACAGAAAGCCTGAAAGTGTTGGCCTGGGCTGTTTACGTGAAGACCTTTTGGCTGACCTAAGTCTGACTGTAGAGTGCATTTCATAAGGCCAGCTCCTTCTCTGCTGAGGCCCTTCACCGTCTGGTATTGTTTCACCACAGCAAAGATGTTCTGCCCACGGCGGTGAGTCCCTGAGAGGAAATACCCAGAGAATGTCTCCCTACATGACAAGATAGCTGCTTCTCTCAGTACTTAGACAAATATTGATCTTTAATATGAGGAAATATTACACACACTGCATTCCTGACATTCTTCTCGTAACACTGCTCCGGTAGACAAAAAGTGCTGTGAGCTGCCCAGACACATGTCAGATCATGGATCTGATCCAAAACGCAGCGCATCACACCTCGGCTGCAACCCAGACGTCAATCAGAGCCGCTGCGTGTTGGCGCTCAAACAAAACAATTCTTCATACAAACGACTGTGGCACCGGGTCAACAATTCGGACATATTCAGGACCTTTCTTTTTTTGCGAACGTCTTCCTCCCTTTCTTTCTGTGAGATTGTGAGCACTCAAACGAAACAATGCAGGGGCATGCTGTTCCTCCACCAGATGCAAACGCCACACAAAAGGCGTCGTAACTGGCAGGAGTGTGGTGGGGAGAGGGGTAAAGGTCAGCACAGAGGGCAAGAGAAACAAAAGAGGACACACCGGTGCGAGCATGTTGAGGTCAACCACCAGGTCTGGGCCTTAAGTCACTACACTCATAGGGATGAGAGGAGGGGCAGAGAAAACGGTCACTGCTCAAGATATTTATGATGAAATGACTGCAGAAAAGTCAAAGCTGTCTCCTAGGAATGATGTTCTTGCACTGTACTTCTATGAGCAAAAACGTTTTGTAGGACACTTAATGCAACTCAAAGCACTCTATTTAGGTTATAAGGCTTGGTAAACATATTGTTTACATATAAATACAGGTTTAAGGTTGACTTTATCAATATCTAACTAAAACCATAATCCTTCCCTTCCATTAAAACTGTGTTTATTGATTTATTTTGGCCACAGGAGGAACAAGCTTTAGATAGTGACATATTATGATTGTCTTATAAAGTTGCCCTCCAGTATCACCAGCATCATTTGGAGTCATGTTGCCGGCCACCTGATGAATTAATGCTTGACAGTCACTCTTCATTTAGCACTGTTGTTGGTCTCCACCTCCTGAAGGAAATATCTGGGTCTTTACTAAATGCTCCACTGTGTCTACAACTGTTTCTATCTGCCATTTGGTGCTGGGAATGTGTCGTACTGTGTCGTACTGTGGGCAGGAAGGACTTCCTTTGAAGTGTCATTAAATCCTCAAGCTTGTGTGTGTATGTTTGAGTGTGTGTGTGTGTGTGTGTGTGTGTGTGGCAGTTTCTGCAATTTCCAAGGCCTGTTTGTGATTCAAACAATCACAAATCTCTGAACTCTTTTTCTATAAAATAGTGAAACTTTAACCGCCCGTTCATTAAGTATGGACCACTCAAAATGTGTTCACTCAAACCCAAATTGGTCCTCACAAACCGAGTGTAAGAGCACACAAGCAACTACTACTCGTCTGATCTCTCACAGTTGAAACATTTCAGATCCTTTTGGACCCTGGTTGTCTCCCTCGCCCTCTCTGTGCGTGATCTTTCACAGCTTTTACAGGATTATCGCCCCCGAGTTAACAGGGTCTTAAACAGCTGACTGGCACCAGGAATCATGCTCGGAATTAGCCACCTGCTACGTCGGCCATCCGCAACCACATAGCAGCAGGAAGTGCCCTCCTGGGGGGGCAAAAATATGGCATCAAACAAGGTTGAGGTCGCTCGCCACCTCGCCCACAGCGCTCAGAGAGAGAGAGTCGCCTCAGTTTTGCCTGTTTTGCCAGTTTAGCCCGTCGACCCTGTCAAGAGTGAGGGGCTTGAGAATGAGAAACAGGTGTGTGTGTGAAATGTGTGGATCACTCCTTTATCTCTCTTTCACTCTCCCCCCCCCCCCCCCCTTCTCCTGACCTCTTTGAGCTGGTGAGCTGTGTTTTATGACAAGGGGCGGGGGGGGGGGGGGGGCAGAGAAAACACAGAAGAAGAGAGGATGGTCGCTGCGAACGAGCAGCACGTAGCTGCAAAGTCTGCTGATTATTCTTAGATTTTATTCAAGTATTGAGGACATCAGCATTTTGTAACTTCATCATTTTTTTGCCCACAGCTCAATGTCAAATTATTAGCAGAGGATCACAAATGAAAGAATTACATTAAAATAAGTAAAGTGAATGTAAAGCTTTCCCAGCTTCATGGTTCACACATAAGGAACATCTTCTGGGATTATTTTACTCTCACTGCATCACAGGTGACAATTAACAACATAAAAGGGGATAAAGCTGCTCAGATCATGTGCTAATTGTGAGGCTATTAAAAGCTAAAAGGCCGCTAAGATAATGTGTAAAGTGCACTGTTAAGGTTCCTGACTCAACAACTGGAGAACAATCCTGATAAAAGCACAATCAATCAATCAATCAATCAATCAACTAAATGCTGGATTGACATGAGTGAACAAGTAGGATAGTATAACCAATCAGCACGAGGGAAGCTATTTTCAAACCGCTTAGTGGGTAACTCACGATTTAGTCATTCATTCTAAAATAAAATACATTTTTGTTATACTTTGGTTTATGACGAAACATTTGTAAAAGTTGCACTTTGTGTTTGGTGGCAATTAACAATTACGTTCCCATGCTAATACACCAATATATGGTGAACAATATAAACACATTACCTGATAACCGTTAGCATGTTAGCATTGCTAATTATTAGCGTTTCGCTCAGTTCAGCCTCACAAAGCAGCTAGAATTTGGTCGTAGACTCTTTTAGTCATGAACAGGTTTCAGTGGAAGTAAACTTTTTGGTGGTCTACTCCCACCCCACACTTTATAAATACTTTATAAGTTAACAAGTTGTTAATAAACAACTTTGCTTCAGGTTTTCTCCAGTTATTTCCAGAAAATAAGTGATAGAACCTTGACAACAACAGTACAGGCTACAAGATTAGTGCAAAAACAAATGTAAAACACAAGTAGGGCTACTAATCTAAAAGAAAAAAAAAGAATTCTTATGAATTAAATGATATAAAACTCATGGATTTGTCCGCCCATTAATTAATAACTTATTAAAGGCAGAGTTGGTAATTTTGGGAAATGAAGCACGAGAATGCTCGATTAAATAACTTTTCCAATGAAAGCAGCAACAGCTCCAAAACGTGCTAAATGTAGCAAGAAATTCGTCAAGACGGCAACACTGACAAGCCGTCCTTTTAGGCTTCAGCCCCTCCGCCCAAATCACCACGATGACCGTAAACATATCATCATGAACGTGAACGACCAACATGGCTGTTAGCCGAATTAAATGCTGTGAGAATTTTAACAAGAATATCAAAAACAAATTTGAAGAATATTACCAACCCCAGCTTTAAGTGGGACTCTAAAAAGTATGCTTTTAGAAATAACTACTGCCTCAGCTACTTCCATCACATAATTCAAGGTAAGCTACATACAACTTGACTTGATTCAACTTCCACCAACACGACTGACACTAGAATAATGTATATGAAGCCAAATGACTTATTGTGATGGCACATTTGACACCTGCCCCCCCCTCCCCCTCCACTCAGCTCCCTGCATGCTCCCTGCACAGGAGTCAGTTTACACGCACCAGCCCCCCCCCCCCCGCTGTAGGGACTCCCTCTTTATCCGCTGCCGCCGTGCAGCGGTCGATCAGTGTGCCAACCGTCCCCGCAGAGCGCAGAGCTGAGCGCGCTGAAGCTCCGTCTGTCACGGAAGAGCGAGGATCTGCGCCGCCTTTACGGGATCTCAAGGAGTGGACACACTGAGCAGACAAGGTGAGCGAGGAGCTGGCTCTCGTTTTTCCGTTACAAGCGGACGTGTGAGTCGAGACATGCATTTTGGGAAGTTTTCCGGGTACCGATCAGGGTGGATCCGGGTAGGAATTGATTCATCGGATCTGTGGTCGCTGTGATTCTGCTCTCATAATGTGGCAGCACTGTTTTACACTTTTGCACGAGCGAAAGATTGTCACGCATTGCTCGCGCATTGAATGAACCATATGCGAAGTGAACAGCTGAAACGGTGAATAAAATGACATCATAATGCTGTGGCATTGATTGTGGCACTCACTGGGGATAACTGGACTTTATTATAGTCTGCTTGGCTGAACATACCTATATTACTATGAATTAATACAAGTTAAATCCTAAATTGGATACAGCTCTCCCCCTAAGACATAGTCCACGTGTCTGCCCTTTTAAAGTTGACTCCAGGTTTACAGTTTGTCTTCTTAAGAGTCACGCCTGAGATCTTTATGGTGGGTTTATGGCCGATGAGGCAAATTCTGCTTGGCAGCATGTCTGTGATGGATGTCAGACTTTCTTTTGTAGCTGGATGATCCATAAACAACACTCCAGGTTTATGGATGGATTTTTTTTTTTTTTTTTTGTGAGAAGTTGACAAATGCAGCAATTCATCATCTGCCATGTGAAGCTATATGTGGACTCCCTGGTTTAACTCAGCCTTGAAGTCCAGCAGCAGTAATAGCAGCGTGGTATGGAGAGGCTGATTAAAGCAGATAACCTGGGGCAGCAGGTTTATCCCATCTTAAGTCTGCTCCACACAAAATATTTACATCTGGATGAAATCAGGGGAACGGCACAAGCGAGGCTCTGGCTTCCAGTCGACTAATCGGGGAAGAGAGGTTTCGTAGTGCTGAAATTAAATTAAGCATTTTCCTACCAATCAGTTCGTTTGTGACATATGCATGTCTCGTTTTGCAGCCGGTCGTACGAATGAAAACATTATAAAGCCTAAGACGGTGTTACCTGAGAGCTTTCAAAGGAACAAAAGTAAGTTGGGGACCTGAGGGGCCATTATGCAACTCTGAAAACCGAAAAGACTGTGAAGACTTTCTCCTCCAAGGAGACAATCGCGTGCCCTCGGGGTCAACTCCACCTTGACCCGCCTCTACCCCTCCCACCCCCACCCCCCAACTCTCCGCTGATGTGTTTCATGCAGTGGTTTGATCGGTGTGGGGGTCAGGAGCGTAAACAACTTGGGAGCTAGACTAAACAGACCACACATGTCCTGTAAACACATTCAGCCTGAGATTCGTAGGTGAGCACGCTTTGGTTTGGCCCGTGCGCAGGTTTAATTCATGCTTTTTGATGCAGATCATGGACATGATGGTGCGGTTATGAAGCCTTGTTGTTACTTTCCAGAGGGGGGCGGGGGGGGGGCCTACAATTCTACTTCAACTAACTGACAAAACAGCTCAGACCTCCATCTTTTGAGTCCATGTTGGCTGAAGAGATAAACTTATATAAGATTGCTGTCTTGCAGTTTTGGGTGTGATCACTTGTTATGCGTGACGTATAATGAATTTACTAGAAGCTAGATTAAGGCCCATTATCTCTCCCTACCTTTCCATGATTCAACTTTTGTTTTCTTGAAAGTTTAAACCCACCAATCTGACTCGGTTTGCATCCCTGCCCGAGAGCTACAATGAGTCACAGACCATAAACACCTACATCCAACACGTTGCACGTGTTTGAACGCAGGAAGCAAACATCTCTCCGACTGAATTCCGATACCTGCAAAATTACTGAGTGGGGCCTGTATCGTAAACAGTCCCTTCTTATTTCCTCCCGCCATTCATGTGGCAGTGCGCTAATTCTCCAGCTGTAATGCGGCCTCGTCTGTGTTTGATGCCGATCCCAGCGGAGCGGACGAGAATACTTCCTGCCGTTACAGAGCAGAGGGCCCGGGGGCGCAGAGCCGCTCGCTGCAGTCTCCGTCTGCGTTGACAGGAGGCCTGACATCCTCAACGTGACGAAATGAAAAGTAATTCAGTTCTTTTCCCGTCCCGCTCGGCTCACAGCACCAGCGCCGATATGGATGAGGATGGTGTTGGTGGTGCAACACTTCAGAAAGCTTTGAGAATCATGTTGACCTTATGACACACGCTCAATACACCGTATAGGCGTCCGAACAGAAGCCAAGGAGCCACCACGACACTGACGTCCGCATCTAGCACGGGTCAAAGACGGGAATATCTTATGGGACATAATGGCACACAAGGATTCCACCTCGTCTTTCATTTTCCAATTTTCTCCCCTGAAAACAATGTTTTTTCGAGGCTCTACGGGTGTATAATCTGATCGGTTGGGGCCACATCAGCGCTGGCTGCGGAGCGCGAGCGGAAGCCGCGAGATATTTCATGGTTTTAGCTCACAATGGGCCACTCATGTGTTTCTTATCACTCACAGTTCAGCCGTACCACAGTCACATTCACAGGCACGGTTTAGTTTTCCTGCGGCGCGCAGCCCTGAAAACGTCACATTTTAAGAATGATGTCAAACATTTTGTTCCGTTTAATCCCCGTTTTGTTGCATGGGTTAGATGAAAAGCCCCCAAAGTTATGGCGGGAGGCTCGAGTTTCTAATTCGAGAAGAAAACGTACCCTGTTAATGACATCATCTTCCCCCTGGCACTGCGTTAGTGTGTGTGTGTGTCGCTGAACAGCAGCTGGTTTTAGAAATTTGAGGTTCACAACAGTGTGAGACTTCAAAGACTCTCTCACACACACACACACACACACACACACACAAGCCACCAGGCTTATAATTTAGCTTTATTGCTCCTTGTTTGGGCCATTGTAGAGTCTGTCTCTGGGAACCTCCTCGCTGACAGTTTTCAGGAGGAACAGTTTAAAAAAGAGGAAGAACTTGTCAAAAATAGTCACAGTTCTCAGTTACATCCAGCAGCAAAACAACTTCTTCAGGCAGGTACCCCGTGATAAAGTGACACCCACTCTTATAAAGGATTGCTGGCTGAGAAGGAGAAGTAAAAGCCACCATCTGCCGTACGTACCAAGCTAGCATTTCTCCTGTTTTGTAAACAACCGAGTGTGGAATCATGTTCATTGAAGTGATAATTTGATGAGCAGGGACATATTTATCAAAAATAGATGTAGCTTTTTGCCGTGAAACCTCTACTTGTTGGCTTATCTCTTGAAAGATTGATGATGCTGCGCTCTCGAGAAAGGTCTTTGAATACGCTTTAGCGTGCCGGCAGAAATTAAGACTTGCAATGTTTGCATCCAACTCTGGAGCTGATTTGATCATTACCATAATAAGTCTTGTTATTCTCTGCAGGCCTGAAGTCTGCTCACTCGCATCTCCATGGGGCTCATAACTCAATCCATAATTCATTGTGGGCAAAGAAATCATGAGACATGATCTGACAGATCTCCATCTCCTGACAGTCCCCTGTGTGTGGGTGACAGCTGTGTCTCTCCGCCGCTCTCACATCAACCGTAATTGTTCACAGTCCGACCGGGGCGCCTCTGTCGCTCTGCCACATCCCATCACACTCAACCGTGCCGCGCTGCATGTCCGCTCGACCGCGAGGAAGATGACACAGGCCCGGACAGTCGCTCCGACGCGGGAGCTGGAGACCGTCGGCCCCGCAAAACTCTTCCGGCTCCTCCAGATGTTTTCTGATTCTGACAGGAGGCGAGGGAGGAGAGGAGGAGGAGAAGGCACGAACGGCTGGGGGGGGTCTCCTTTCCGTGGCACTCGGGGGGCTGTTTGCCGAGAAGCAGGTCGCTCGATCGGTAATGAGAGAGGACAGCTGGCAGGCTCAGCGGAGGTTAACAGCTAAGCGTAGATGGCAGCGAGGAAAAAGCTCGGTCGAGGCTCTTTGTGTGGGAGATTTTCTGTTATTCTTTTCTCGTAGTCGGAAAGTTGTTATGCTTGTTTGAGGGTTTGTTTTGGAAAGGTTGCAAGAGATTAATGTTGGATGTACTAACTGAATCAGCTTTTTAAGAGTGATGGGGCATGACCATAAACTATTTTGGCCAATGTTTTTTGTTATTTTACACAAGCGATTTCTGCATTCTGTGTTTTTGGCCTTGCTTTTCTCACTGGCAGAAAGAGGACAGACTCACTTATTTACGTTTCAGCACCAATCAGGTTTCAGGAACAGTTGAATCAAAGTGAGAGTTGTGGGGTTGTTTTAATCAAAGTGAGAGTTGTGGGATTGTTTTAATTAAAGTGAAAGTTGTGGGATTGTTTTAATCAAAGTGAGAGTTGTGGGGTTGTTTTAATCAAAGTGAGAGTTGTGGGATTGTTTTAATCAAAGTGAGAGTTGTGGGGTTGTTTTAATCAAAGTGAGAGTTGTGGGGTTGTTTTAATCAAAGTGAGAGTTGTGGGGTTGTTTGCTATGCTTTTAGCACTGTCAAATCAAACCTACACATTCCCGATGAGCTTTTTGACTGTTCAATTTTGAGAGTTAATTATTTAGTCAGTAATATCTGCTGTTCTAGATAAATACTGAAGCTTTGCAACCAAGTTTCCAGGGCCTTTTTAATTAACTTTAAAGCGAGCTAGCAAAAAAAACACTTTTAATTCAATGTGTCTCAAAAAACAGGATTTGACACGTGTCAGTGAATCATGATTTCAACTGGAGTTGTACCAAATTAACCGGATCAAACTGTTGAGCTGTGCAGAAAGCACATCGATACTGGCACATTTGAAGTGGTGGAGAGTGGTGCTGGTGTGTGTGGGGGTGGGGTGGGTTGACACTACAGTCACAGACGACCTAGTATTTTGGGACACGGCACAGCTGGAGCAGCTTTAAGCTCCGACCAACCCCAAACAAGAGCTGGCACGGGTCCTCACAAGTCGGCGCTAACCTTTTACTGCTAACATCAGCAACATGTGTTTGGAGTAATTCTGCAAATGGTGTGTGAATGTCCTTTTGACAACCTGGTGTGTCTGTGTGAAAAGAGGGTGGGGGTTACGCAGATGTTACGCTCATTTTCCTTCTTTTTGGTCGCTGTGGGAGTTCTTCATTTAGTAGTGAGCTTCACCAAAATCACCTCTCTGGCGTTTCGTTCAATGTCCTCAATCTTAAAACAAAACCGGGAAGTAGTGGATCCCACCCTCTCCGCGTAGACATGTTCATCCATCACAGTGTTGTGAGGCTTTTTGTTGTGACAAGGTTTCACTGCAGGTACACAGGTGTATGATTTAACACCACTTACCATGCGTTGACATTTTAGTTGCTCTTTGCGGGTTTAACGGCCACCGTCCACTGAAGCGTCTTCTGTCACTTTGTGGAAGCAGACGTATATGCCTGGCAGGGTGAAAAATGTGCCGACTTGGTGAAATAAAACATCTGGCAGCTGGCCAGACAGTGCTGTCTTTCAGAGCATTCTCCCCAGCTGAGAGCTTAATGAGGGTGCACAGTGTGGGAGCAGGCCTTCATAATTTAAGACCCTGGGAGATTGAGGGATGTGCCCAGAATTCTGTCTATGCGCCGCGCTGTAAAAACAGCCTCAGGACAGGCTTTTTTAGGGGAGATCTGTGTTACCCTGAGTTGCAAAGTGCATTCCCAGTCCAGGGCTGTGCTGCACACACACACACACACACACACACAGTAGGCTGCTGCTGGTCACATAAGCCAGGCTGGCATGTGAAGGGAGCAACAGCGGTGGTCATAATTTAGAAAACAACGCTGTCCAGAGGCTGTGGGACGTTTACTTGATGTAGCCCAGATCTGGACACCTGGTATTCAAACTCTCTCTTCCCGTCTTCTCCCACACAAACATCCATATGACACACTGCACACTCTGACCAGCCTCGACCCAAGATTTAGACAAATCAGGTCATCGACTTAGATGAAAACTGGTATTATCTTCTTCTTTTTCTACAGTGATTATAGTGGTAACATAGTAAGCTGTATCATTTGTTTTGCATCATTTTTGATGCTATTTTAGGACAGATTTTGTGATTGTTTAATTGATCCATGCCCCGCAGATGAGTGTAGGGACGGTTGTCCTTATTAAAGACAAATACAATGAATCCAATGTCTTTCTGGAACCTTGGCTTTAACAACAATACATTTTCTGTACAGTTCTTATACGAGGATCCAGGTTGACGTCATCTCCTTCTAAGTGCACAAGTTCAACCGACAACAGTTCACTCATCAGAAGTGAGGTATTGCAGCTGGGCTTAACATTCCTGGACAGGGAGGCAGGTTCAGGTGTCTCTGTGTGGATTATACGGTTTCCTAGCACAGTGCACCTGGTGTCCAGATCATCTGAGAGACTTTTGGGTCACTTATGTCAAAATTTGGGCTGGAATTGGAATTGCATTCTAATTCTGCATTATTCTCATCGTTTGAAACTGAATTTAAGGGACATTTTCCAGTCAACTGTTGGGCTGACTTTCAAAGGCAAAGCTCGAGTACAGTTATATTTGCTTGAAAAACTGTAGCTGAAAAGGTAAACACTCAGTGACTCATAAAACGTGATAGGTCAGAGCTGTTTAATTATCAACAGCACCGGCACTCTTAGCAGAGAGGAAAAAGGAACTTACACAGTCTGTTGATAAAAGTAAGAATACGTGTGAACACGTTATCTCAGCAGACGTTATCTGTGTTATGGGTGTAACAGTTCCTGTAAAGGCCAGACTTACAGTATAACGTCTTTTACAGGTCGTGACGCCTTAAAGCAGCCATTGAAATCTCATTGTTTTAATTATTACCTCAGATAAGTGGAATACAGCCACTAGCAAGTGTTTTCGCTGTCGATTAAGAGCTGACATGCCAGTTGGCTAATAATTATCAGATTTACAAGCTAATTATCGGTTTAAAATGATGTTTTCTAAGTTATTTGAGTAGAATGTGAATTATACCTGTACTTTTGTAAAATTTAGTTTCAACACAGAGGCCAAAATTATAATTTCCTAAACGAGTTCCGGCTAATTTTACCAACAAGCTAATAAGCTTATTAGCTGGTAATTAGCCAGCTTAGCCGATTGGCGTGACTTATTTCGTTTACTGGCTAATTGGCTGTTAAATTGAAAGGTTTCTGGCCATCGTGAGCAACTTGTTTTCGCTGACTTCTGTGTTTTCACTCTTGACCGTCACCTTTAATATTGACATGGACTCATGCATGCACCCAGCATGGCACGTGTCTTATCACTGTCATCTTAAAGTCTGCACAGGCCTCTTTGTTTTGTTCCTCCAGAGCTCAGCTGTCTCTGCGATGATTTGCTTTGAATGACAAAAGAGCTGCAGCAGGGAGTTAAGAGCCCATCTCGTCACATTTCACTGTTTGAGAGGAGGCCTATTCAGGTCGGGGGTCCCTTAAGTCGTCCCAGGTGGCCTCGCCATCCCCAAGGTAGCCTCTAACCGTAGATCAAGCGGTTAACGGCGCTCACGGCCTCACAATGGTGAGAGGATTTACAACTGGCTACCAGGCTTTGTCTTTGAGGGGACAGTGTCTGTCCCGTGGCTCCATCTCTTACATTTTACTGCCACCATGTTGTTATTTGTCCCTTTCCCTCCCTGACTAATGAGGCAGAGCAACCAGGTCAAGACTTATCTGTAGACCTGCAGGAGGACTATTGTTGATGGCCCATTAACAATGCAAAGAAAGACCGGTATGGATAATAGAAGAAGACACCTCCTTTTCTTTGTCCTGCCCCATCACAGACTTCTTGAGGTTTGTAGTGTTGGTTAATGACCCAACCGGACAGACTCATGAGTCGTGGCTCATTACTGGCCCAGGCAGGCGCTTTATATTCACAATGCAGAGAATCGATGTGCACAGATGCTTCGTCATGACATGAAGAGCTTTGGTTAACGTTTGAACATTTCAGTCCCTCAGTGATGATCGTTAGTCTGTGTCATCCTGAAGAGTGCTGCCAGATGTTGGTACAAAGAAAGGGACAGAGAAGGAGAGTAAAGGCGTTCGAGATGGCCAGTTGGTTCCTTGGCGGCAGCAGATGCCTCTTATCTGCCCCAGGATTTATTTGACAGGTAAGTGTGCTGCATTCATTCCAAGGAGCTTCAAAGGTGGCCCATGTGAATTTATTAACCTCGTATCTCGTGTTTACCTCACCGAATGCATAATTCACACGCAAACTTCTTTTAACCTTCTGATCCGAGGCCAGATGGTTTTTTTTGGATACGCCCAGCCGAGCCCGGATGAAGTTCTTCTTCTCTGTGGGGTAAACAGCCACTTCCTGGATTTTTTTGGGGTGTTTAGTTCTTTCTTTTTTTCCCACTGTCAAATATTTGCACGTGACAGTAAAATCGATAGCAAAACGTAAACATAACCCGCTGTGTGTTCTGAAGGGGTCAAATGAAAGTAGTCCAAACAATGCTGTTGATTAAAAGGAAAATTGACATGACAGGTCTGTCAGGGCTGCGGAGCATCTTGATGTGGCACGACACAAAACATCTGGTTCCTCTTTAGCTGCATGGGGGCGCCTGGCTAAGCCTCCCCTGCAGGCCGGGCCATCCGCTTCACAGGGAGGACACGGGGGGGAGGCGGGGGAGGAAGATAGAGGGCAGACAGACAGACAGAGAGGAGTTTCATTAAACAACAGAGAGATGGAAGGTGTAAGACAGCGGTTGCACATTTAACGAGCTGGTTAATGTTTGGATTCCGTCGTTATCGTTTGCACTGACCGCACGTCCCATAAATCACTTTCAGAATGAGATTTCACTTGTTTCCTTCTATGTTCATCCACTTAGACTGACGTTAACTATCCTCTTGGTCATGTTGCAAAACTTGTGTATTGTGCAGGCATAAACTGACCTAGAGCGACCTGTGATAAGGCTCATAATACACATTTGGTGTCAATGGACCAGAGTGCTTACTGAATAGTTGAACAGCATCTGAAACCTTCTGCTCCCATGTATTTGGGGGGGGGGGCTGTGACTCTCTGCGACTGACACTTGGAGAAGCTAGCGTTTGTTTTGTAGCTAGCGATGTGTTTGTGTATGACAGAGGAAGTTTCCTTTGGTCTGTGACCCTCCAGAGACAAGCAATGTCTTCTCCTGGCCCCCCGTCACGGGTTGCTTTAAAACAATGGGAATTTCACTTATTTCAGAGTCCAGAAGAGGTGAAACTCTGCAACATTTCTCAAGAAATAACTTCAGAAAATAAACGTTTTTCCTTCTTCTGACCTATTTTGTTTAGAAATCAGATATATCTTGCAACCCCTCGGATTACTGTTCCACGTGAAAATTTCACTTAACTAACATAAATTCTCATCAATAAAACATCTTGTTTTGGCAAAAGCTTTTGAAGCTTGCACTTAGATGCAGGGAGCACACGGTAAATAGAGCAGGAGAGAGGCAGGAAGAGGGTGATGGAGTAGGGAGGAAAATGAAAGGGTAAGGAGGCCCGTTGGCATATACAGGAGATGTAGAGAGACGAAGAGTGGGAAGGAGAGCAATAGCCAGCTAATGGTGGCTATTGCTCTCCAGCTAATCCCAGTTGAGTCACTGGTTCACTCCGTGTGTGTGTGTGTGTGTGTGTGTGGTCAAATGTAACCTTTTCACTACGCGCATTCCTTCTCCCTGATGTTCCATTTTTGTTTTTTATTTATTTTATTTATTTTTTTCTGTTGAAAAGACTGCTGAGTCGTCGTCTAATTTCTGGTTGAGACATTGTGTCCCAAACAGCTGACTCAGATTGAGTCATATGATGTCCGCGATAGCACTCGGACCAAGAGATAACCTCTGAGAGCGGCTGGTTTCCGTCAAGCTCGTAGTGTCAGATTCTAAGAAAAAAACATTGGAAGCTGGAAAATATAGTTCTCTTTGTTGTGGATTTCAAGGTTATGAGCGTTTGGATTAGTTGCTGCATTCATATCATTTTGCATGCTTTACCCCCATCCCCCTGCAATGGAAAGCCACCATCGGGATTAGTGACTTTGTCTCGGCTCCTATGGTGATAATCCCCCCTTTAATGCTTCAAGAGCATTAACCTGCGCCCTTATCCATTTTAAACACAGATGGGGAACAGATTGTTCCGGAGGAAAGGTGTCTAATAAATACCCAAACCCCAGCAACAACCCGTAACCTCTCTTCTCATTTTCTACAATTTTTTACTTGTGTCATGCCCTTTCTTTTCCTCCCACACCTGTTGACATTTTTCCCGGAACTCTACCCAAACAATGGCTGACTTTCCCGAGCTCTGACAGACCGACATCTGGAAAAACAACAACTAGTTGGCCGTTGCCCCCCCCCCCCCCCCCCCCCCCTCTTCCTCAGTGAATTTATAGGCTCGAGCTTCTGTGTGAGGGTGAGCAGACTGAACCAGGTAGAGTTAGGTGAGCGTGAAATGTCACCGTCTAATGTATCAATAGTAGTTAAGCATTTAGTAGGAATAGACTATAGAGTACTAAAAGTCAAGCTGAACCCTTTGGTGACCTAAGAGCTCATGACCTTAGTTGCATGTCGTCCTGTCACATTATTATTTTGACTATCTTACAAATCACAAATGCTTTATAAATACAAGACGGAAAACCGAGGGTTAAGTGTTTGCCACTATCAGCTGAGTCATATGGTTTGCCTGAAATGATGAGACATATATCCCTCTTCCTGCCAAAGAAGGTTGTTCATTGTTTTCCCCCATGCGAAGGAAAAGTTAAAATAGCATTTGATAACACTTGAGGCAGACCTGACCGAACAATAAGCACAACACCCTCCTGTCGTCTAGCACAGAAACGCAGAGCACGTATCTCTCCAGATGGACTCTTAATACATTTTGAAGGGAAGTGAATGAAAAACAGGCTCCACTTGTGCCTCTGGGTGCATCTATACATAACAGCTTCAAGTTTAAGAGGCACGTTCTTTATCTTCCTGCTTCGCAAGCGGCAAGCTTGTTTTTTTGTCGACATGAAAAAGGTACAGGATGAAAGAATGCATATTTGGCCTCTTTCATTTTCAGGGAAGCCTCTTATTGCCTCGTGCTGACCCACGCACACACACACACAGCTTGTAGGCTCAGGTGCAAAACTAGAGCAGATTCATAAATATACCCATGACCACATGCACATACATGCACACATACATAGACACACGATAAGTTTGCTTGGTTGTTTTCATGCTACAAATACTCCTCGGGTCCAGCCGTTCCCATTATAGAGACGTGCAGCCTCCTTCCCCCCTCCCGAATACTCACAGAGTACGAAAACCTAAAAGATATGAAATGTCTCTCTTCACAGAACACATCATCAACGCAAAATGAGGCAGCCCGTTTCACCGAGTCATGCCTTATCTATGTTCTACGGGTGCTTGTAGCAGTGCTTTGATATGGGGGGAAAAATATAAATATATAACATTAATTTTGATGTCAAAATCTCTGCCTGCCAGTTTTTCTCAAATCCGAATTACAGGATGTTGTACTTTCTGCCGTTTGTCTTGGCCTAATCTGCCCAGAAGGAAAACAACAATGCAGTACTTCCTGAGCAGAAAACAGGCACATCATGTGGATGAACATCAGACATCCATTCATCTTTCATCCCACACTTACAGGATGTTGCAAGAACGTCTGGACAACAGACAAAACTGCAGGACAGACACAAACCAGACAAAAGTTAAAGAAATACACATTACACATTACCCACATGTGCTTGTTAATTCATATGTGATGAAAACACATTTTGTCTCACTTCTAAAATGTTTCTGGTTCAGCTGCAACATGTCAATGTAGCCTGTAGTTGAACCCTTAAATATGTACTCATTGACTGTTAAATTCTAATAGTAGCGTGCTTATAGTATTTAATATGTAAGGTCATCAAATGCTTACACATGTCAGCTCTGCATTGCGGTCTGCTCCAGACAAGTAACTCCCTCCAGCTTTAAATGAGCAGAATCTGAGCTGAGCTACAGGGACCACCGTCCTTCCTGCCATCTGGTTTTGTGGCTTTGCCCTGGAGAATAACACTTCCAACTAAAACCCACTCTTTCTCTATCTGTGTCTCCCAGGGGTCCCCGCAGTTGAGGTGAGGACAAGGACAAGATCTGCATCTGCCCCATCTGTCCATCAGCGAACCAAGTGCCTCAGGTGCCGGCCACCCTCAGGTCACCTCAACCACGACGGGCGGCAAACAATAAAAGTCTTGACCCGGCGTCCCTCCGACAACCTGCACAAAGCAAATATTTAAGGCCATTATATCTAATTTCTCCAGGCAGCCGTCACTGAAAAGATCAACAGTGAAGGGTGTTGTTGGGAGAGAGAAGGAGAGAAGAAGAAAAAGTGGGGGAGGAAAAATAACTCTTTCAAAGTGCACCCTGTCTGCTATTTCTGCTGCGGTGTGGGCAGGGAGCGTCTCATTTGGGAGGGCTCTTGGCTGACAAAAAAAGGACTTCCCTGTGCCCTGGCCTAGCCAAATGCCTGTGTAAATACTGGATAGAGATATCAATTTGTCTGGGCTCTGAAATTGCCCAAAAAAAGAGACTGCAAGCTATCTATAGAAAAGGTTGCAACAAACTTGGACTCTGTGGTCTCCTGAATTGGTATCCTGAATTGCTCTCAACTGCTCTCTGGGGGACACCAGAGGCTGTCGGTCATTTGAGGGCTGCAGTTTTGATGTCTTTCCCAGCTCAGTAAATCAACATGAAGCCCCTAACGCCAGCTGGATCCCCCTCTCCTCTGAGGCTCCTCAACAAGGGTCCAGACTACCTGCGCAGGCAGATAGACGGTGGAGGCCGCGGCCGCTCCATCAGCGCTGTGGAGAGGCTTGAGGCGGACAAAGCCAAATATGTTAAGAGCCAGCAAGTGATCAACACCAAACAGGAGCCTGTGCTGGTGCCATGTGCTACCCCTCCACCGCAGCCACGGCGAGCTATATCCATCCCCGGGAGCCTGACGCCTCGTCTTACCCCGCGCCGTTCATCCAACACCCCCGTCTCTACACTCTCCGGCTCGTTCACCTCAAGAGATGAGAATGAAAATGATGACTCCAGGAAGGAGAACAGACGGACCTCTGTGGACGTTGAGGCGCATAACAGGAGCAATGCGAACAATGTACTGCCTCCCAACCCCAGGACTCCTGGACTCAACTCCTTGGTAGCGCCGCACAGTGCCCCTGTACTCAGGAGAAGCACAGGCAAACGCATGCTGAGGCCGGACTCCCTCGTCATCTACAGACAGAAGAAAGAGTGCAAGAGTCCCAACGGTGCAGCGGTGGGGGACAACAATAACACGGAAGTGAGGGGCTACAGTTTTGTCCGCCGCCTCTTCCAGGGCTCCATGAGGGAGAAGGGAAGCGGAAGTGAAGGCAGAATCCAGAAGATGGTGATCGGTGAAGAGAAAGCGCCTTCGCGGGATGGAGAGTCCCGCATGTCTTGGACCAATGAGAAAGACACTACGAATGGAGGACCAGGAAGCAGGAGGTCCAGTAAAACTGATCCAGAACGCAGCCCAGGGTCTATCCCCAGCCCTGGGTTTAGCTCTACCCTTGAACGGACTAAGAACGGATTTGCAAATGGTACCGGTGATGGTATCACCAATGGCAGCCACTCAAGTAACCGCGATGATGAGAATGACCCGTGGAAGCGGGCGTCGCCCCCACCAGCACCCAGGAGACAGTTTGGGGAGTTGCGGCGCTCAAAGTCAGACCTGCATCTGCGCTGCTCAGTAGCGTTGTCGGAGCAGGAGCATTTCTTTGACTTCTGCGGTCTGGACGTGGACATGATCGAGCGTCTGGGTCGAACAAATTTCCTCTCGGGTGCCAGCTCCATAGACACGCTCTCATTGGCCCTCCGCAGTGTCGCCGGGGACGGCTGCTCGGAGCCCAGCGAGTTCTCCCAGCACTCAGGAGACGGGCTGTTTCAGGAGGAGCTGGCCGATCAGCCTCCCACTGGCGTCTCGATCATTGAGAGGAACGCTCGCGTCATCAAGTGGCTTTACGGGTGTAAGAACGCTGCTCGAGAGGGACCCAAAGAGTCGACTGTTTAATCTAGGGACAAAGAAACCATGTGCCGTGGAGTGCAGAAGGAAGATTTGTCTTTCTATTTTTGGAGCAGCAATGCAAGTCAAAGCAGCAAAATATGATTTTTCTTTCAATTTCAAACAAATTTCTCTGGCAAATTAGGGTTTGTTTCAGACGCCTATCACTAGGGTTAGCGCTCCATGGCACACGATGACCTTTTGTCTCTTGCTCTCCAAAGAGACTGTTTCTTCAAATGAGAGGACAACAACTGCTTCTAATTATCTCCTGTTCAAATTGATATATTGTATTTATAGATCTATTGTGTGGGCGTATAGACAGACCTTACTGATGAATGGAACCATTTCACCCAGCATAATGTTTTATTATCTGTGTGTCTGTGCGTGTGTGTGTGTGACTGTGTGTTGTGTAGACGCTGTTGTCCTCTCCATTTCTGAAATCAGTCCCTGTGACCCTCTTCAAGGCACATAAGTGTACGTTCGTCGTGGCACAGTGGGCACAGTTAGTGTGCTTGACACCAACACTTTCCCTTCACGACTAAATTAAAATGGAAAACCACTAAGCTATGTTATTTTTTCTAAACTGGAAAGCTGTTGTGTGAGTGTGAAGTGAACCATGAGTACCTCATCCGGATCTGTCCCAGTTTAGTTTGTGTGTTGCCTTTTTTTTTTTTTTTTTACTCCTTAAACGCAGGCGTTGGAACAAACATGCAAGGCACCCCTGTGGGGTTGTTAATGCACTGAACTGGACAGAGAGAGAGCAAATGAAAGACAGACCTCTTGAACTCTTTACGGGAGCTTCATCTCATATCACGTTAAACACTGAGCTAGATTCAAAGGAGCTCCTGCTTCGTGGAAGGCAAGGAGCCATGTGTGGCCAGTCATTTTCATCATTTTCATCTCATTTTCTAAACCCCAAGGAGGGTTCACACAGTATATACACTGTCCAATAATCACGAGTGACACAGTCATTGATTACCACAGCTAATGCTTCATGCCTGTTCAGTGCTCATAGCTGTGTAAGCAATATGGTTGCAAGCTCAGCAACAGAGAAAGATTCCTGTCAGAGAAAAAACCGACATTTACAAGCAAGTACGAGCACAGCGAGGACTTAAAAGTCACTAAAGAAGTTACAAAAATGGATACAATTTCATGAAAATGATATGTTCACCTTCAAAAATAAGAGAGCTCAAGTTGTCAAACCCTTTACAGCGAAATATTTTTAGGATGTCACTTTTACCAATCTGTCAGTTTGCAGACGTTGAAAACTTCCCAGCTGACTCAGTCAGCCGTTCCCCATCAAAACAAGCAAGGGGAGGCTGAAGCCTCCTTTCTCTGATAACCACGGATCCTACCTCACTTCATCCATCCTTCAGTGATTCTCACTTTATCTCCATGAAAGGATGACACTGAAATATGAACTGGGGGTCTGCCGAGGTATGCGGAGGTTAGACTGAGAGGCGTTCCGGGGTGAGAACTACTGAACTCAAGGGCACGGTTTATTTCTACATGTGATAAATTAACACAATTACAGTACTTGCAGCTTTGATATGATATCTTTTCTGTATTCGTCATCAGCATGGCACACTCCTGAAATCCCTTCAACTTTTTTTGTTTTTAATATCTCCTTGTTGAAAACCATTTGGTTGCATGTTTACAAAGTGGCTCCGTGAAATTCTGAATCTCTTTTTTTATTTGATATATATATATATATATATGAGAGATTTCGTTTCGTCCAAAGAGGTTTGTGTCTGATGTACACAGCAAATAAACACAAAGAATGAAATATGTGTGTGAAGGTGATTTCTTTGTGGTCTTTCTTGTGTTTTTGGGTGATTCAAAAAAAGGAAAAATCTGTATTAATAAACCAATTACTGTGTACCAATTAGTACAAATAAGTGTCCCTGCATAAATGATACTTAAGAAATCCTGTGAATGTTTAAGAAATAATTCATTTATATTACATGATATTACAGCAGTCAACATAAAAAAAGAAAAATAAAAAGCTGTGGCTGTTGTTCTTTAATCTTCTTAGAGGGTAATGGTTGACTGAGTCAGTGTTGTGACGCTGTCTCGTCCTTGACTCTCTGTGGCCTCCCTCCACCACATCACGTCTCATTTTTCACATTGTCTCAAGTGGCTACGCGCTAATCCTTTTAGCATTCCCTGCATGGTATGCTCTTGAGTGAGTTGCAACAGGTTGTGTTTATAGACAAGAGGGCCTCTGTGTGGCCTGATGCTATGTCTACGCCGTCCGAGAGCCGACCTCCACCCTGCCTGTAGACTCTTCCTGACACTGTCTTTGTCTCGTCTCTCCTTCTTAGACCTGCTGACTCAGCTTTTGTTTCTGCACGCACCAGTTCACAATGTATTCAAGTCTCAAGGGGCAAGAAATCTAGAGCGGTTTTTTTTGGGGTTTTTTATGTGCACAGGTCTCCCCTGGCACAAGCTTTAATGCTGAAGTGAAAATGTCAGATGACATTTTTTGGAGTTGGTCCATTTATTGTCTTTTTGGGAACTATGCGTGATCACTCTCGTGCCGACGGTTCAATTGGAAGATCGATGCCATTCTCACATCTGTCCATCAAGTATTGAGCTCGAGCCATTGGCAATTAGCTTAGTTTAGCTTAGCATGAAGACTGGAAGCAGGGAAAACATCCTACCAATGCTGCCTCTGTTCACCAAGAAATAGTTACAGCACATAATTCCTCATAAAAAACACAACTTGTCATATTTAGATTTCTGTTTGTGTACAGATGAAACAAACAAGCTATATTTCGTTAATTAGTGAGTTTTAGAGGCGCTGAAAGGCAGATTTCTATACTTTGGAGAGCCAGGTTAACTATTTCCAGTACTGCTGCAAAGCTAGGCGAATCGCTGACTCTAGCTTTGTTCTTAAAATGCTTTATAGCTGAGAGACAAGATTGATACCACTCTCGTGTATGACAGATAACTAGCTACAGCCATCAGCCGGTTAGCTGAAAACAAAACACTGGATGAAGGTTTCAAAACCCACAGCACCTTTAAAGGGCACTAAGTAACACGTTATATCTGGTTTGCCAAAGTGTCTCCAAGTGTAAAAATGGCGATTTTACTTTTACTGCTATGGAGGCAACCGCTGGAAACTACTGTAAATTATAGGCTGCTGGTCCCAGCCAAGAAATTGTCCGGCACATAACTCTTATTGCAGGTGCCTTTAGTCCAGCTTGGTATTTACAGTGAGTATCAATCCTCTCAGATGTGATAAAGAAAGCAAACAAGCAAACTTCCCATCATGTCAAAACTGTTACTTTAAACTATCATAATGAGCTTTATTATTACATGAAGGTATTGCATAATGTAAAATACAAAAGGTCTCCACATGACAATAAAATCACCTTGTGTGCCGTCTGGCTGGAAGTTGATCCATTATTCACTGTCCATGGAGCAGTTACGAGGTTTATCAGAAGATGACGTTTCAGCTTTAATAGAGACCTCAAATTCACAAAGAAAACAAAATGTGATTTCTATTTTAGGAAGTACTTTCCCTTTAAAGAGGCCCAACATGGTTTGAGGACATTTAAGGATACAATCGTCTGACACATTCCCAGGGCTCTGTTTTGCAGACGCTGAACAACATTTTGCGAGCTGGTTTGTTTCTTCAGAGAACTCTAAAGTCCTTAAGTCTCTCACAGCAACACTTCAGTGTAACGACACACATCCAATTTCTCCATCCCTTAAACATACTTCCCTTTCCCTCTTTCTGTCTTTCAGAAAGCAGAAGAAAACAATAGCCCTCCTATGTGCCTGTGTCTATGTCAGTTACTCTGACCGGAGGTCCTGCTGTGACATCCTGTTTTGGGTTCATAGGACAAGGTTTAAGCATATGGTCATGGTTTGGGTTTGGCCTTTCTTTCTCAGTCTTCCTGGAAATAAATCGACGACAACTGGTCGAGTAGAGGACAATTCAGATTGTATTCTTACCGGGTTGACGTGGTTTAGTTTGGTTAAGTGGTTTTTTTGTGGCAAATTCAAGATGGTGTACCTGTTTAAGAGTTTTGCCGTGCTCGCAGATAATGCCAGGTTTGCAAAGTGGATGATGAACTGGCAGCGATCCACCACCACTCCAGGCTTTGATGCTGCTGATGTGGTTTTCCACTCACATAAAACAAACACCACAGGGGGTCCAAACACCTCCTGGTTTACACTTTTCCCCGCCAGAAAATCCTGTCTAGTAAAGTTCTGACCCAATTATGACATCACAAACTGGTTTGGAGTTTTACCCGAATAAAGCGTCTCTTGAAACTTTGCAAATGTATAATAATCCACAAATGTTAAGAAGCTAAACTGCCATTTTGTTTCCTTACTGCCACAAAAGTATAACAGACTTATAGGGCAACACATGAAAATGCGATTCCCTTCATGCCTGGAGTGTTAAACTCACTGTGGTCTTCAACGCTTCTAGCAACTGTCACAACAGGACTTTTTCAGTGTCACGTCGCAGAGGCAGACATACAATGCGCTTCTTCTGGGCTAAAAACCTCCATTCCAGCTGTTTGACAACAACTCTGGTCAAATATCATCACTTTGTGTCCGAGTGGCCTCAAACTGTGATGCATTTGCAGCATTTTTCTTCCTCTGAGCTCTGAGAAGCAGCAATGTGTGTCAGGGTTAACATGGGCTTTGAAGTGTGCAAATCTGGCCTAGTTCTTCTGTGCCAGCAGCTTCAGCAGACTGTGGATGTCTACGCTTGAGAGAAGCTGGGTTCATGACTCAGGGAGAGAGAGGCTGAACACAGAAAACTAGCACATGAGCTGCCGGTACAAGAATAAAACACGATAAGCCAATTAGCAGCTGTTGCCAAGGCACATTTCCATCAGTGATGTGCTAGATACATCAACATGCTACAAGCATGGGGACGTTGTAGAAGCAGTGGTGGTCTGGAAATGAAGTTACTGGTGAGGACGAGAGCGCTGTGTCCCAGTTTTTAGCATGTAGTCCCCAAACACTAGGAGACTGAATTGTACTCAAAGATGTCAGTTTGCCTTGTAAATTAGCTGGATGTTTTGGATGTGAAAGCTACCACAATGCCAGACACTGTGCCGAAAAACCGCAAAAAACAACAAGGCGAAACGTCAAGAGGTCAAAGCTCGTTCCAAAAAAAAGAAAGAATCTAGGGTTGGCTTTCACTTTCGCTGCCGTATGTGATGCTGCGAGTGAGGGCACAACTTTGAACGTTTTGTTTACAAACAGGAAGTTCTTCATCATTTGCCTTGAAGTTAAAGTTTCATTCTAAAAGTCCTCGTTTGATTCTTGTCTGTCGGCACAAGAGTGAAGAAAACCAACCGTGCTACGACTAAGTTCCGCATAAAGCTACATGTGTTGCGTTCAGAAGAAACCGAACAAATAACCATGTCGATTTTGCATTTTTCGAAATTTTAAATGACAGACCGTTTTTGGAACTTGAGTTGTGAATCAAGAGTGGAAGAGGGCACCAGGACGTGAGCCCACAGTTTGATTTGATACAGTCACGACCGAGACACCAAAATAAAATCCTCATGAGTGACTCACTCATGAGGATTTTATTTTGGTGTCTCGGTCGTGACTGTATCAAATCAAACTGTGACTGGATGACTGGAATGATCCAAAACAGCAGCAGACGTATCAGTTATGCAACGGTGTTCCAAAATCCAACAGCTGGCTAACATCTGGGTATGCAAACCTACCAGAGAATCAGTCAACAGAAGAAGATAACTGTGTTGTACCTGCTTCTTGTCCGGACACACCACAAAGCAGTTTCAGCTACTGCCCCTTTTGACTCTGAAATGCCGAGCTCCCCCCTCTAAATGTCTGAAATCTTAAACCAACGTTGGCAGGAGGTGCTGGGGGAATCTGCTTTGGTGGACCTCCACCTCCGTAACAAAAACCATCCCTGAGCTGGAGGTATCCTATGGCTGCGCCAGGTCATAAATCAGGAGGAGTGGCCCTTTTCATTCCCCCTTCTCTCATGCGCAACCTCTGCTTCCCGGGGGGTCGGGGAGATGTGCTGAGCCTCGGGCCTGTGGGAAACCTGACCAGGAGCCACGGACCCTCTTCAAATATCCGTCAGAAGTCAGGAAAGACTACAGCAGAACAACGGCAGGACTGCCGGAGGGGCTCGGGTTCAGCCCCAACTGAAAGGTACACAAAGAGGAGACAAGAGTTTTATGTGTTTTCTTCTTCGTGAGGTCAGTTGACCCCTCAATGTAGAACAAGGGCAAGGATCGACTGCAGTTGGGCTGAACCGAAACTGAATGTTGAACAGGTTCCATTCGGGGAGTATTCCAGCTATTGACAGCTTCCTGGTTTAGGTGTTACAGTTAAATAGTTTACTTTAACCATTGCTGCCTCGTGCAGGAATCCAGAGACTGTGCTTTTATTCTGGTAGTTTTCCACTCAGATTGACCGCGAAACACAAAGCTGTCTCCTACGATACTTCTAGTTGCTAACAGCCAGCTAATCTCTGACAGGCGTCAATTATTCATTACTGAATAATTGGCTCTTTCTGGAACTTCTTTTTCTCGCAGAAAATATTCAAAGAAATTGATTAGACTGTCAGAAATAGTCTTTTTCTCTTCAGGTAGTTTAAAATTCTAAATCATGTTCCTTCTTTGTTTGAACATGTTCTCCTCTTGCTCACCTATCTTTGGTTTTAATAATCTGTCTGTGTCTTGACCTAACGACAAAAACATCATTATATATTGAAAATAAAACACGACATATTCTATATCTGAGAGAAGTTGTTGTTGTTTGAACCAGAAAAGCGATTTATTGTCTGGAATAATACATTTCAGTTCTTCAAAAATGTGAATACTATATTAACTATACAGCTACTCATAAACATGTGTTAAAATGTGCATAACTTAAAAGCATTAACCAAAGAGTAGTATGTTTGCCTGCAGCAGTAATGTCAGATTTGATATATTAGATATTATATTTGAACCAGAATGAGGTTTCAGAGTAGAACTATTTTACTGCAACATGATTTCTTGATATTCTTCTTCTTGTCTGAACACAATGTCCTGTCTCCCAGCTGTGATGCTAAACATGTCACATGCCACGAGTAAGATGTCAGTGCTCTTCCTTATTGTGAACATAAAAAGCCATTACCATGTTTTGGGCAGCCACTACTGTATAGCAAGCTAACGGGACACTTTTATTTGTTTTGACGGGAAAGAGAGAAATTCATTTTCTTTGTTGTGACAAGTCTGTGTGGTCCAGAGTTCAGCAGCGCCGGGCCAAATACGAGCAGCAAATATCCCTCCGTGTTTGTTTTCACCTGCTGGAAGTGCCGATTAGCAGGGTTTACTGCACATGAGAGAGAGAGGAATATTTTCACTGCAGAGTATATTTAACCAATATTTGGTGTTGGTGTAACGCCCTACTTACTCCTTCGCATTTGGTGAGAAGAATGAGAAGAATTCAACAAACAAATTCGAAAAGATCTTGTGGTGGATGGTTTTAGTTGTGCTTTGAAGAATGTTGTAGAAGTTAAAGAAATACATAATCGATTTGCACACCGTTATCTCCTGTTTTATGATGTACATTGCCAGTTTTCTGCTAAAACAAAATACAAGCTATTCACTGTTGAATAGCTCTTGTCAAAGTATTGCATTGAAAATTATTATAATTTCAATACATTTTGTATCCAAATCCATCATTTATCTTTTTCAGCAACATTCTCCAGTGTGGTCTTCACTGTGGAAGCATTTTAGGCCACTGGGTAGTGAGAAAGCAGCTTAATCACATAGTCAGATCTATATGTGGGAACAAGAAAACATCAGGTCGACAGCTGGCCCCGGTTCCCCGACTGTATCCATGAAAACATTCATCTGCACTTCTCCGGCGCCGATACTCGACTCCCGCGAGGGCACAGAGTTCATAACCCAAACACCTCGATACAGTCTCTTTATTAGTCACTTTATTGCACCCCTATGGTTTTCGTTGACTCTCTTTCACTCTCAGGTCTTGATGTTTTCACCAAACAGGGTAAAAGCGTCTCCGGGGGACCATATGTTCACAATGTGGCCTGGGTGCAACCAATGACAGGCCTTTTTTCCTTTTTAGATGGTAGCTTTGATGTGTTCCACAGCCAGTAAAAATTAGTTTGGGAAAATGTATGTTTAAAAAAATCAAATCATCCGCAACGTCTCCTCTCAGCACCTCCTCCTCCTCACACAAGCCTTCAGTGACAGTGAAATGCTCAAACCACGCAGTTATCTTCGGGTCGACAATATCGATTTCTTTGCATGGATTGCAGAGGAAGCGGCAATCATTTGTTATAATATATGCAGGTATAGTTCACTTCAACAGGTGCTGGTACATTCCCAATGGGTCAGGTTCCAAAAACACCCGATCCTACAACTCTCACAATGCAGTTTGAATGCATTTGCAGAGTTACAGAGCCCCAAAATAAAAGTATGTTTTTACAAAACACAAATATTTGCTGCTCTATTTTGGCAAACTTCAAATCAGGTAATGCTGGACACATTTCATGCCATTTTTACACCAAAACATTTTTTTTACAGCACACATTTTGAGCTCAGCTACAGCGTAGACTGAGTCCAGGCTCAGACTGTAACCTCCAGGCTGCAGAGAGAGAAGCTCTGCAGCCTGAGCAGGGGCAGACACCAGGAGACGGGAGTGGAGAGTAAATCACTGTCTGCTCTTTACGTCTCTCCAGGTGACCGTTAGCTCAACCCCACTCCCCTTTGTTACTCCAGTCACGCTTGTCAGGCTTTTCGTTCAGGAGACAATTTACTACCCCATGCATTCTCACAGAGCCGGGTTGTAAACCGTTTGCACAGGACACATGAAAATGAAGGGTGCTGCATGAATTAGCTTGATCTCCACATGCACACAACAGTGTCGGAACCATCAGCACCTGATCCGTCCTCTAAGGGTGCGTCAGGCTCCTGGTGAAGAGCGTCTGTCTGCTGCTCTCTCCAACCTCCGCCATCATCAAAGCAGACGGGAACGTTTGACCTCGCCCTCGTCCCCGCCACAGTTCTGAGGTTAGCCTTTCCTAATTTAACCCCAGTCTGGTTGCCAAGGCGAGGGAAGGCCCATCACCACGGCGCCATGCTGGGCAGGACCTCCCTTGAGGATTCGGCCAATGACAGCCCAAAAAACAAACCCACAGAGGATCCCCACCTGACATATTATCCTCTGTGGGGTCTAATTGTATCGTACAGGAGAACAGCTGTCAAGCAGTGTTCGTTTTTAGTGTTTTTGCTTGTTTTTCCTTGATCCTTGATTTGAACTAACTTTTCCCACCAGCACCATCATTCTGTCTCATTTGTTTGATTGGTTATTTGCTGCTACCCACAATGCTGATCACAACCGACAGATAAGACACTCGAAAACAAATTATCGGTCGGCAAATGACATGTGAACTGCCTGTTGACCCAGTGAAGCCGAATACAGTCTGTTTCCTCTAATTACATTCTTCAGTCCATCAGCACAAGCTCCTTATTGCCAAGATCCTGAATAACTGTGCAAAGTCCAGGGAGGAATGCAGCTCCATGACGTAACATACTGCAGAATATTTGAGTTATGTAAAGACAAGTTTCCATTTTGGTGATGACTTATTCGCTGAGAGGTTAAAGCAAACTCTGCAGCCTTGTGCAGTAGATCTATTCCTAGATGAGCTGTGATCCAAGTGCTGGTTTGTTTTTAGCACTGAAGCAAACTTTAGTCATTAGCAGTGGTGTGAATCACAGTGTGGTTAAAAAACCACACTTTGGCTGTGATGTTCAACTTTAAGAAATCACACAAAAGAAAAAGAATAAAGATTTTCATCACTCCTTTAAGCATTTTTGCTCTAACGTGCCCCAGGTGACACATGAAGCTCTGTAACATCTTCAGTGAAGGCCACAGCTGAATCTCAGTTGAATTGTCCAAAACCCGACGCCCTGCTTTTATCCGACACCCAAACCCTGGCGACTGTGACGGTGTTGTCTCCTCCGGTGTTGGATTTGAGGCGTGACTGATCCGGGCATCTAGTTTGCCAATTAGTGCGTCACTCACACAGGTGCTGAGGTCTTCCAAAGGAACAATTAGTCACTCCATTCAAGATTTCCAGAGATGAATGAAAGGATTTGGGCCGCTGTAATCTCCCATGAGTCTCCAAAAGGTTTTCACCATCTACAACTACTCCTTATTGTGCAAGACTGAATTATACAATAACAATAAGAAATATTTGAGTCTTAGACCAAATGCAAGATGGCTGCATTTGACTGATTGTTTGACTGATAGAATTATAACTAAATCCACGTTGTATGACTTGTGCATGATCACTTTTAAGTTGACATCAGTTTTAACATTCATTTCAAACGCATACATCATTTAGTTGTTTTGCGTCCACACGAACAAGTCCTCATAAATACCAACTCCCCACAATAGCCCTGTCCCACAATAGCTCTACCTCCTGACGGCCTCCATCAACTCCTCATCAAGTGACACCGTCCACTCCGCCGCGTCCCCTCACCCCACCTCCTCTATGGCCAGACAGGCCGTGACACCGCAGATTCCCATGTCAGAAATAGAGATGAACAGAAGCACGACGACTCCAGAGAGAAGCAGCGTGCAGAGGACGGGAGGAATTTGTGTTGGGAAGGAAAAGCGAAAGAATGACCTGCCGAAGGAGAGACGGAGGGGCTTTAATGGCATCGTGATGACAGGCTCGATGGGGGTGCATGGCTCCTGCAGGAGAGGAGGAAGAGAAGGGTGTAAGGCGAGCCATTTGAGCTTGTATAGCTGTGAATAGATGTCTGGCCTGTTACGCTCCAACCCTGCATATCTCCATACCTGCACTGATCATACATGATGAGAAACAGGGCCAGCGAGGTCTCCAGCTGTGCATCAATGAGTCATTTCCGACTTGGCTAGTTACGTTACGGTCGAAAAACCCTGCAAATCCTTCTGTACAACGTCATTTTTCTTCATATAACCTGAGTGAAAAAACTTTACTGGTAAGTCCTGTAAAGGGTTCACTATGCTTAAAATGAATAAGTCTGAATCTGCCATCATTTTGCTTCCCTGATCCGTTTGCTGCGTCTTTTATGTGTTATGAAGAAAAGTGACAGAAGTCATCACGTGAAGAATAAAAAAAGGGAGCGTGAGAGAAAAGCTTAAACCCTCAAAGGCAGAGTTGACATTTTGGAAAATACGTTGTTTATATTTCCGGAAGTTAGATAAGAAGATTGTTTTTTCCAAAATGTCAAACTGTTCCTTCAACACCTCTGCGCGTACATTTCTGCTTCATTGTTGAATAGTCGGATTCAGAAAGTTACCAAAATGGACACTGTTGGACAATCACTTTGTTTTAAGCACAGGAAGGCTTTAGGTTGAAAGCAACGTATTTCAGATGTTAAAAAACGTCAAACACCGCGTTTGTATGCCTCCTCCAACACATCATCAGTTTACAGCCACGTCAGTCCAAAACGTCACCGCTTCATTTTAACGTCATCATTTTATCCTCTTTGACATTTACGTGAAATTGCCCTAATTAGCGTTAGAATTCTTGAGCTATGGCCAAAAGCGTGTGTTTGTGAAGTCACAGTGACTTTTGACCACCAAAATCTTTGTGCCAATTTTGAAGAACTGCCTTAAGGCTGATGTCACCTTGACCTTTGAACTCAAATCGAATCAGGTCATCCCTGAGTCCAGGTGGAAGTTTGTGCCAAATTTGAAGAAATTCCCTCCAGTTGTTAGGACATCACGTCCGTCGACAAACCGACGAACAACCACAGACATAAAAATCAAACCCGGTTATCTTTGACTCAGTACTTCTACTTCGAGTACTGTGACACCTCACTGCATCACAGAGATTCTTCATACACTTTATTTATGAAACTTATTAAAGTATGAATACAGTACATGAGACGAGAGTTCTTGTCTCCATCATCCTCAAATTCAGATACATTTCCTGAATAGCTTCTCAATGTCTCGCTGGAGTCGGTCAGTTCTCACGGTGAGCTCTACGTGTGTGTGTGTGTGTGTGTGTGTGTGTGTGTGTGTGTGTGTGTGTGTGTGTGTGTGTGTGTGTGTGTGTGTGTGTGTGTGTGTGTTAGGCTTAGAGGCTGTAGCTGCAGGTCGGGAGAAAAAGCAAAGAACAACGACCCTTAACAGCTGTAGCAACAGTAACTTGAGCCTGACAGAGATCGTGTGGAAGGCTAAAGAATCGATTAGCATTCCAGCAACCACAATACCCAAATATACAAGATAAAGATTTCGTACACACGCAAGCACTTCTGTTATAGTGACCAAAACACCCACAGCAGCAGCCTGAGAGCCCAGCTTTGGGAAGCAGTATGATTGATGAAGGACTGTAACCCTCTGGCATATCGCTCCCTTAAAAATAACTCCACAAACTATCATTTCGGAGTCAGAAACATCTCAGCTGCTCAGTTATATTTTCTATGTCATGCATGGAAATACCGAGGCTCATGTTCTACAGCTCTCAGCGCCGCTCTTGGTAGGTCGCCCCCGTTATGTGGAAATGATC